>NC_134458.1:23154231-23457990 GCF_047948215.1 Lycorma delicatula
TGCAGCCGTCACCTTTATTGTTGCTCTTCGCTGCAGCGAGGCCAGCCTGCCCACATTCCGTTTCCGATCCACTGCAGCCACTCAGGCTGGAACCGCATACATTTCGGTTTCGGTTTGTCTGTCTCCTTCAGTTGTAACGCGGTGCGGTTTCAATTTTAATCCATGAAGAATTTTACAAGATGTGTATTTAACACCAGATTGTTAAGATAATTTGCGTAGAGATTTTTTGGACTGGCAGTAATTCTCCTTTCAATATCGGCAATGGCCTGCGGAGTCCTAACGGAAGGTTTCCTATTTCGTTTAGCATTTTAAACCGAACCTGATGTACGCCATTTTTCAACTAAATCGTGTATGCTCCTCTTCGCTGGAATAAATAAATTCGGACATTTTTCTACGAATACTTGACGTGATTCTTCAAACGATCCAGAACGAATATAGGCCTCAAATATAGCTATCCTGTTCTGTATTGAATAAGGCATTTTACACAAACACAACTGCACTGCAACAAAACGTATACTGCACTGACACGTAACCACCTGACAAATGGCAGCAACAATCAGTAGCAATATATACATCCGCTAGTTGCGCTAGGTGTGCGAGAGTTTTCATAAATAGTGTTGGGTAGTGGTTTCAAGTTGCTCATCTTGTACAATCACTTTGGATAATACGAAAATTGCATTTATTGATGATAAAATCAATTTCGAAAATTTAATCTATTCGGCCACATCGGATATTTTAGAGTTGTTAATTTATAAAAATCCAGACCTAAAAAATTTTCATACAACAGATATCCTAACTTATGTTGAAATGTTGAAACAAACTGGTGCACATTTAACAGATGCCAGTACAGTAAAAACAAACAAATCTTTTAAATATTATGAAGTAAATTAGAAAACCTTTTCCTTAAAAAAAAACCGATAGGTGTTTAACCGTATCAAACGCTTCCGAACAAATTAGTACATTGAACACTTTAATAGGTGAATATGATGCCGGAAACGGCTGTTTCAAATAAAATTATATTCATAATTAACGAATTGAAACAAGTTGAATTTGAACAGAGTATATGTTTTTAATTTGCTTATATATATATATATATATATATATATACGAGGTGGACAATAGAGTAATGAGACTGATTTTTCTTTGCAAGATGTGGCAACCCTGCAGCTTGCGTAGGCACACCATCTTTGACCTTGGTCTATAAGCTAATTCTAGTCCAAGCGGCACATTGATGCAACTGCTCATTCGTGAGTTGTGCTGTAATTTGTGAACATGTGTTTGTGTCTCTCGTCACAGAAATGAAACCGCAAAACATTGCGCAACGGTATGCCATTTCTTTTTGCGTTAAATCGGGTGAAAACGCGACGACAACTTACGGTAAGCTTCAGAAGGCTTTTGGAGAAGAGGTTATGTCAAGAGCTCAAGTTTTTCGGTGGCATAAAATTTTTAGTGAAGGCAGAACGAATGTTGAAGATGAAGACCGCAGTGGACGACCATCAACCTCACGGACAGATGTCAACTTGACCAGGGTGCGTGAAATCGTACGATCTGATCGAAGATTATCCGTGAAAATGATTGCAGAAGAACTCAACATCGATCGAGAAACGGTTCGTTTAATATTAACTGAAGATCTTGCTATGAGAAAGATTTGTGCAAAAATGGTCCCCATAAATCTCACACAACAACAGCGAGTAACACGGAAAAATGTGGCAGCCGATCTGTTAGAGCAAACGGAAATCGATCCAGATTTGATGAGCCGTGTTATCACTGGTGATGAAGGTTGGCTTTTTCAATACGATCCAGAGACAAAACGCCAAAGTTCGCAATGGTGCTCAAAGGGATCACCCAAACCAAATAAAGCTCGCATGTCAAAGTCAAAAGTGAAACGCATGCTTGTGTGCTTCTTCGATTCCAAGGGAATTGTTCATAAAGAGTGGATGCCTCCTGGACAAACAGTTAACCGATATTTCTACAAAGAAATTTTAGAAAGACTTCGTAAACGAGTTCTTCGTGTTCGTGCCGACATTGCTGATAATTGGATTCTGCATCACGATAATGCACCATCCCATACTGCTCTGTCAGTACAGCGATTTTTAACCTCAAAACAAATTTCAGTACTACCACAGCCACCTTATTCACCAGATATCGTTCCGTGCGACTTTTTTCTATTTCCAAAAGTCAAAATGGCGGTCAAGGGACACCGTTTTCAAACAACACAAGATGTCCAAAAAGCTGTGACAAGGGTCTTGGAGGATATTACAGAAGATGAGTTCCAGAAATGTTATGTATATATACATATATACACACTCACACTCACACTCACAACACACACACACACACACACACACACACACACACACACACACACACACACACAAATATATATATATATATATATATATATATAAATGTCACGTTTAAAATTAGCCACAAGAAAAAATAAAAAAAAGGTTTTTAGAGGCCCTCCGAGGATCGGTTTTCGATGACTGATGATGGGAATTATATGAAAAATCATAGATTGTGTAATGTTTCGAATCCAGTTGAAGATGTAGGTGCTGTCAATTTTCAGTGGGTTAAAAATATGTTTCACGAATATACATCTAGTTTCAGTGAACAGTTTTTCGGTCTCGAAAGATTGAATCAAACTACAGACGATGTTAAAAAAACACATAAAAGAAATAACAGACACAATTTATAATATAAAATCTATAATGGTATCATTTGATATGACATTTAAAAGACTAAATACCAGATGTCAAATTGATATCGCAATCAATCAGAGGACATGAAATCAATATAAAAAAAGTTGAAGAGAAAATTTAAATTAGTAATAATACCACTGGCTGGCTAACCTGTGAAGATCTTCACGGGCTGGCTAGATCAGTTTCATCAATAAGTTTATTGTATTTTGTTGCTTTATATGAAATATTTTGATACCTCTAATCTGTGGGCACTAAATCTTGTTTGCAATTTTATACCGATAATGTATTTGAAAAAAATAAATTTTTTTATACATAGATATGAAAAAAAGAACATAAAAAAGTCGTGGAATTATTGGTTCAGTAATCAATAGAGCTGTAGATTTATTACCGGTTGAAGCACATATTCCGGGTTGCAATTATTGCGGACCGGGTAAAAAATTGAATAAAAGATTAAAACGCGATGTTAAAGGCATTAATAAAGTGGATGAAAGTAGTAAATTACACTATATAGTTTATTCGAAAAATTCAGACGCCAGAACAAGATCGGCGGCCAATAATGTTTTAGCAGAACAGGCTTGGATATGTGTATTGGCACCGGATAGCAGTCTTAACTGAAAGAGCAGCGGCTTACGCTGTAACTAACGCGATGAAACTTAAATCTAAATTTGGTAAAGATTGAAACTGAAGAAGGGTTTGACATTAAAATTAAAGAAAGGCGGTAATATTAAGAAAAATAAATAAATTTTAATACAGAAAGGCGGTTTATATAATTACGTGTTGATTAAATATGCAAATCAGTTGAAATTCCACATTTTAGGGGTGTTTTTATGCGAGATGCATTAACCAAAAAAATTAGAAAAAAATGAACGCGCTGTAGTTAATTTAAACAGTTCAATTGGATCCGGCACGGATCGGGGGTTTGTTTAAAAAAAAAAGTAGATTATTTTGAGTCAGCAATATACATCCCCCAATAATGATGAATTATTTCGGTGATGGTTGCAATGTATCGTACAATAAAGCTAGATATCTAATTGATGATTATAATTTGCGGCCGATTATGTTTAGAGTTTTTAAGCGAATAATTTTTTTTCTATTAAAAGAAATGACGCGTTTATTATCGATTGATGGTAACAGTCCAGTGATTAAAAATATTTTTTTCTGCCAATCGATCTTTCAAAAGGACAATATGAAATGGGTTTATAAGGGTTAATGACTGGGAAAAACATTCCAAATGGAGAAGAAAATAAAAATAATAAATGACGTTTTGGTTTTGATCAAGAAGTAAAAAAAGATAAAAACAATAATAATTATGTACTAATTAGAAAACATTACATAACTATAACGACAGGCAGTTATGAGATTGAAGATACTAGTGAATGTATACAAACCGAATTGAAAAACTTTAACCAATCTATTGTAATTAAATATAAATGGCATTTATAGATCTAGAAAAGGCATTCGATAACGTAGACTGGAATAAAATGTTGAGCATTTAAAAAAAATTAGGGTTCAAATACAGAGATAGAAGAACAATTGCTAACATGTACAAGAACCAAACAGCAACAGTAATAATTGAAGAACATAAGAAAGCAGCCGTAATAAGAAAGGGAGTCCGACAAGGATGTTCCCAATCCCCGTTACTTTTTAATCTTTATATGGAACTAGCAGTTAATGATGTTAAAGAACAATTTAGATTCGGAGTAACAGTACAAGGTGAAAACATAAAGATGCTACGATTTGCTGATGATATAGCAATTCTAGCTGAGAGTAAAAGGATTTAGAAGAAACAATGAACGGGATAGATGAAGTCCTACGCAAGAACTATCGCATGAAAATAAACAAGCAGAAAACAAAAGTAATGAAATGTAGTAGAAATAACAAAGATGGACCAATGAATGTGAAAATAGGAGGAGAAAAATTATGGAGGTAGAAGAATTTTGTTATTTCGGAAGTAGAATTACTAAAGACGGACGAAGCAGGAGCGATGTAATGCCGAATAGCACAGGCGAAACAAGCGTTCAGTCAGAAATATAATTTGTTTACATAAAAAATTAATTTAAAGGTCAGGAAAAGATTTTTGAAAGTATATGTTTGGAGGGTCGCTTTATATGGAAGTGAAGCTTGGACGATCGGAGTATCTGAGAAGAAAAGATTAAAAGCTTTTGAAATGCGGTGCTACAGGAGAATGTTAAAAATCAGATGGGTGGATAAAGTGACAAATGAAGAGGTACTGCGGCAAATAGATGAAGAAAGAAGCATTTGGAAAAATATAGTTAAAAGAAGACATACTTATAGGCCACATACTAAGGCATCCTGGAATAGTCGCTTTAATATTGGAGGGACAGGTAGAAGAAAAAATTGTGTTGGCAGGCAATGTTTGGAATATGTAAAACAAATTGTTAGGGATGTAGGATGTAGGGGGTATACGGAAATGAAACGACTAGCACTAGATAGGGAATCTTAGAGAGCTGCATCAAACCAGTCAAGTGACTGAAGACAAAAAAAAAATGTAATTAAAGCAAACAACAATACATTACAGACTGAAATTAAAAACACAGTATGGATAGATTTTTCTGATAAAGATTGCAGTATCGGTAGTTAAAGGGTTATAGCTCGAGACTTTTAATAACAAATATAACTCATGTATCAGATGAACCGATAAAGATTGCTCCTGTAAATGTTAAACGTGTAAAATGCATTATTAATACTGGCAGTTTAAAAAACGGAAATCAGGGCATTATTTTGTATGAATTTCCTTTAATTGTCCACTCTATTGATATAATTGAAGAATATCCATTGCATATTATATTTTACCGGTAATTGTGAAAGAAGTTAACAATTTAGAGATACAATTGACCGAAGAAAATGACAATTTATTAAATTTACGAGGTGAACATGTCAGCTTGTAATTGACATTGAGAGTATCTAAATAAATTATTTCTGTTTTATAAATACACACAATATGCCTGTTATCTATTATTCCGATGATAATTGTGTAATGATGTTTTTGTTAAAAAAACGTTTCAAATTGACCGAATAACGCATTAAAAAGTTAAAGGTTTTAGGCCTTGAAATTGTAAGTGGAAAATTAAAATCTGTTAAGTAGTAAAGCATTGAAATTGAATTTCCACTTATATAGATAAATAATGAATTATTTAAGCGTTGAAAAATATAAACGTCAAGATGTTTCATTGGCGTATAAACAATACCATAAACATTATCCGTTTATAAATGAATTCGATAACGGTGCAGAAATTAGAATCGCTGTAAACAAACCATATATATACATATATATACGGTTCCGGCGATAGTTTTTTGTTTACCAAGGGAAAAGTTATAGGCGAAAATGTTAATAAATGAACATCAGATTTGGTAAATTTTTCTGAAAATTTAGAAGGAAATCAAACGTTGATGTATAAACTATTTACAGAATTTCAAGTCGTATAAAAATATCGACTCACCATACAAATTTTGCGATTATAAAGACAATTATCCATTACATGTAATTGACTGTTCTGATCAAGATGAATGTATAGGTGCTGTTGATTTGAAAATTAAAATTGCAACTGAAGAAAACATCAAGTCCGATACAACAGCATATCTTATTAATATATGATACTATAGTTGCTTATTTACCGTTAACTGGAAAAGTAATAAAACAAGAATAATCGATTAAAGAAAATACTAACTTGAAAATATCGCTTATTATTTAATTTTTTTTTGTATAAAGAAAGTTGTTTATACATGAAATAACCAATTACGATTTTTAACGCACAACCTACGTGTATATTTTCCTCGATGAATATGCGTTCATTGTCAAATTTACATAGAAAAAGAGTGAATTTACTGAAAAAATACATAAAAGATTGATTTAAAAACACGGTCTCTCTTGGATGCACCAGCTTTCCCTGAAAGTAAGAATGACAGGGATAGAAGGTTGTTTTGATTCAGAAACTAAGGTTTTTATATTACTTACTTTTAACCGATGATATAACATTAAAGAACGAAGGATGAATTTTATAGAAATAGGTAGAAAATTTTGGCAAGAAAAGTTAAAATTAAAGTAACGGGTAAATCGTATAATTTAATAAAGCGGACGTTTCTGATCAATCAGATGCGATAAAAAATAGAAAATCTAGGTAATTTTTTTTTAATAATCTACAGAACAAATCGGTTCGTTGACTTGTATAAAAGAACGTTCTGTGTCTTTCGCTCAGAAAAGAGTAGAAGGTTCAAGGTGTGTAGCTTTCCAAAATCGACCCGTATCATCGACGTATGAAAAGATAGTTTGTTATCGCACCTTATATTATACTGCCGATTTTTTCACAAATCAGTCGAACGTATGGAAAGATTTATATTACATACGAGATGATTACGAGTTGAAATTTTGTCCGAAACAGAAAATTATTACCTTACTCTGGTCTACGGAAAATTTAGTCCGAGTTCAGATGGTCAAAACGTCGTATTTCTGACGATGCGACATTAAATAGTCTATGGCCAAACTACGGTTAAAGGAGAATAAATAATTAATTATATAGAAGTAATGGGAAATGAAAAGAAATAAAGTAAGTATAACTTACTCACTCGATGACCCAAGAGGCGCTTGTCTCGAACAGTTCGTTGAAACTATGAATCTCTACTTGATTAACGACGTAGAACAACCGCCAACAATCTCTTCCGGACTGAGGGAAAGTTACATCGACGTCACTTTGGTGACAGGCGACTTGCTACGAACTACAGGTAGTTGGATTGTCTGGCCCGAGGCCAGTGTAAGAGATCGTAGGCTAATAACCTATGAGATCGTTTAGCGTTTACGGAGGCAGCCTAATAGCTCCAGATTCGGGTCGCTATAACCTAATGGTGCCTGGACCAGGACAGGCAGCGGCGCAAGAACGCAGCTGCCTTACAGGGGTTGAAATGACGCATGGAGCACAGAAAGGAGGTGGAATTAATGGCTGTACAATTGGGCCGGGCCATTAAGACTAGCTGCGATAGGGTCCTATGGCGGCCTCGGCCAATGGACAGACCCTTAGATAGTGGCCAGTCCGCTGATAGGAGAGTGCCTGGAGCCGTTATGATCGCTGCATCCGAAGAGCCGTTTGTTAAACGCAGGCGGAAACCCGGGAAAAAGTGCTGGTTCTCTGACCATAGCATGCTGTGCGCAAGAGTTAGGTCCGCTAAGAGAAACCAGAGTTGCCCCCGAACAGAGATAATCGTTGATGACCTGCGCGCTGAGGGTCTGCGGATCTATCGGCGCGCCTGTAATGAGTATGTTCATGCCATCAAGGAAGCCAGACTCAAGTTATGGCAAGAATCCACGAGCGAGTTGCAGCGCAACCCCTGGCAGATCGCAAAATCATGATACCGGCCAAAGCCATTGCACATGCTGTCCAGTGTTCGATGCTGGTTTGGTGGTCGTGACCACACTTTAACATCTAAGGTAACATAGCAGGCGTTACTCGATACTCTGTTTCCAAATGCCCTAGAGTGTGAAGCAGAGGTCGGCCTAGGACGCGGGCTACGGCCTTCCCTGGCGAACGGGCTGTGGATCCCGTTGATATAGACCGAGTGGTTTCTCGAATGGCACTGAAAAAGACATCGGGGATAGACCAACTTGACCCGGATATATCCTATCCTCTGCTGACTGTCATAGAGAACCGCTTCGCAGGATGTTCTCGGGGTGCCTAATCTGGGGCTGCATTTCGTCTTGTTGGAAAGTGGCTTTGGTGAGAGTGCTCTTAAAACCAATAAAGGACCATATTAAGGTCCGCAGTTATTGACCCAGCCTCTTGCCGGTGATCGGCAAGTTGTTTGAAAGACTGGTTGTGGAACGGCTCTGGGAAAGCATTGAGGTCAACTTTTTCTAAATCGATGCCAGTATGACTTCACGAAAGGGGTGGCACCGAGGATTGCATCTTAAATGCTCTTGCCGTAGTGGAAAGAGCCGACTGTAAATATGTTTTGGCAATTTTTATTGACATATAGACAGCATTTCCTTCCCTGTATTGGAATTCTGTCCACTATGAGTTGGAACGCTGCAATGTTCCCGTAGGCCTGCAGGGTGTGGTACGTGACTATTTATCGAACAGTACGGCTCTATTTAACGATGCGCACCTAGTTGTGGAAAAATCCGTTACCAGAGGAAGCCGGCGGGTTCCTTTCTCGGTCCGCTGCTTTGAAACCTGGTATTAGACGGATTTCTGAAATTTTCATTTCCAGAAGGGGTCATGGACCAGGCTTTCGCCGGTGACTGGTAGTTCGTGGTAATTCTCGTACACAGCTAGAAGACCGGGTGCAGTGGGCCTTGTCAACCGCAGAGGGCTGGATAGACATTAAAAATTTAAAGATTTCTTTGCCCAAGACGAAGTTTGAGTTTCTCAAGGGTGCAGAAAAATTATCGTAGAGTCGAAACCCCCATATTAAATATAAAGGCTGTGTAATCAGTCGTGTTAGAATTCATACGTACCTAAGTGCTTTGTTTGATGAAAAGTTACTGTTTAACAACCACATCAGGCAGGTAGCAGCGGACGTCGTTTCAGTGATGTAAAAATTAGGAGGATCAAACTTAGAAGTACGAAACCTGGAAGGCTGACTCAGCACACTGCGCCTCTGGAGTCAGTGAGTGGTGAACCGCAGGTGGAAAACTTGGCGTTAGCGTCCAGAGCAACCAGCACTCTGATGCCCGGGAGACCGTCCAGAATTCGCCCCAACTTCGCCAACATGTCATCGATACTCCATCCCAGCTGGAAGTATCCTGACACCAGCACAACATCGAGCGTACTTGTAGTGACTCGCACAACGGTGAATTGCTCATCAGAAAACTGTGGCATCCAGAAGACACCCCACGAGACCGAGTGACCACAATCGCAAACAGCAGCCGTTCCCCACGAGAATGAATAACATCAACTCCGTGGAAGCCTACCACCCTATCCCCGACCGTGTACGGCTCCTGGATAAAGAGGACCTCGAGGTCGTGCTCCTCAAGAATCCTCATGATTTCATTGGTGGCCGCCCGGGAACGATGCAGGTTTAACTGTCCCACGCGCAAGTGTTCGGTATGGTGACGACCGCCCTCGAAAGCTTTCCCCAATTCAGGCGTCACCATACGCCGTATTATGTACGATGTTTGCCCGGGCTATGTCGTGCGAACTGCATGTTTTCCTACGACTCGGTGTCCAGCATCAAAAACTTTCAGCAAGGCACAAGGAGTGCACTTTCCAGGCGCGGTCTTCTTAGGGAAGTTAACTATCCTGTGCCCCACAAGGGCGCAATGACCACACATCTGCGACTGTGCCCTACAGCGGAG
This sequence comes from Lycorma delicatula, assembly GCF_047948215.1. NCBI lineage: Eukaryota > Metazoa > Arthropoda > Insecta > Hemiptera > Fulgoridae > Lycorma > Lycorma delicatula. The sequence goes on from NC_134458.1 coordinate 23,164,240, forward strand.
AGATGTGTGACCAAAGCTTTGGCATTTGAAACAACGGGGTACTTCTGTATGATCGACGACCCTACAAGAGGTCCACCAAAGGAACAACCGACCATCGGCCACCAAGACCTGCCAGATCTTAGGCGAGGTCTCAATTACGCAGTAGCTCTTTGGGCCTTTCTTCCGCCCCTACTGCCGGACCATCCAGGTTCCCTTGAGGAAGTCTTCGGCAGCCATATCCAATGCTGGATTTTGGCTGCGGATCGTCTTGAGGATTCGGGCTCCTCTGCCTTCGTTGCCCTTGGGAAATCGTACAGCAATATTTGTGGACTCCGTTCGGCCCAATTGAGCTTTCAGCCCGTTCTTTTTCAGAACGTCGGCCTCCAGTAGCCGCTTCGCCTGCTACTCGTTTACGACCACCAGGACCACCCCATGCTCCCTTGTTTTTGTGACTCGAGAGATCTGAAACATTTCCCTGCGCGGGTCCAGGACTTTCTTCAGAGTCAGCTCTGTCACTGCAGACGAAATTTCCGGTTACTGGGACCATTTTAACGATGGTCCGCTTAATTTTGTAAGCTGGCGTCTGGGGTGTCGGTGAGGGACTTACCAGCTTAGACCTAGGTGCGACTGTTACCGCAGCGAAGGAGAAAGGCTTTCTTACCTTCTCCTCCAGACGTTTAAAGAAGTGTGATTCTCAACAACGACCCTCCGTGTTGCCGGTTTGAAGTCTCTGACTACTTCCACCACCTGGTCCGCCTTGCCCAATAGCCGATCAATGACTGAATCTAAGGCACGGTTAACGCTCTGGAGGGCCTCATTTTAACGCCAGCTCAACAACCATCGAGCTACATTCAGACAGGTACGAGTAGACAAGCTGCCGGACTCGACCGAAATACGCGACTCCTTCTTTGAGATTTTGGACCGCATCTCCTCGATCCGCCCTAAAGTGTTGGTCCCGGAGTTTACCTTTACAGGCTTCTTCCTTGAGACTCCCGCTCAGGGTAGACCACCACACCGCTGTCGTCAGCCACCATCGACTTCGCAAGAGGACGCCCTTCTGACTTGGCTCGCCCCTCTCCAATGTGCTGTCCTGGTGCAGTTCCAGCTACTGCCTTCCCTGCACAACTCAAAGCAGAGGCTACCGCAGGTTTTTCGTGCAATGCCACCTGAACACGAGGAGGTAGGGGTATCTTCCCCGCGCAGATCACGAGATCCTTAGCCGAAACCCACGGCCTTGGCAGCGTCCTGCCGATCGACCTTCGCCGTGCGAAGGGGTCAACGGCTACCAAGTCCTTGGCGAAACCCACCAAATCGTCCACGCTATTCCCTCCGAACTGCCGCTTTAGCCGCTAAAAGAAAAACTACACCAGCTGCAACGCCAGGCATTACGTTTACAGCTTGTAAGAAACTACCACCTGACACAATACCATATGAGCATCCGCAAATGTAGTCTGAGCACGGCTGTCTGTTTTTACACAATCCCGGTCGAACAGTCAAAAGCTAAAACGCTCCTAATATATGACCACCAGCGAGGTTGGAACGAAATCGCTTCCGGAACCTGCCAGAGGACCTGAAATTTCCTTGGCCTCACGAACTACGAAATAAGGACACCGACACACAAAGAAAACGTCCTTATTTAGCCGAAGGTGACACTACTGCGACACACTACACCGCTGTTTTGTGTAACACTCCGCAGCAACGTAGGTTGACTAACCGCCACCGATCGTTGTACAGCCCCGACGATGAGAACGTAGAACACTACTCTTGCTGAAAAAGCAACCAATAATGCAATGCAAGCTTGCAATACGGGGCTAGAGGCCGAGAACACAGTACATTTGTAGAAGCGTTTACATAGACGTTTACGAAAGGAGATATCTTTAGGGAAGAAGGTAGCGGGTAAAATGTTCACACCTTTTCGATAACATCATGGCGAGTCGCAATTCTAACGCGGCCATTTTAGGTCTCGATTTTAAGCATAAGCGATTAATTAAGCAAAATGTTGTACAGAGTAAATTGGTAATTCTGAACTAAAAATGTAATCGGGCCTAATATAAATAGTATCATGGGAGGTGTTGGCTGACTTAAGTCGATAATTCGCGATAGTTACAAAAATGAACGAAAATGTTCATACGGACAGACGCCTACCTCTCTCCATTTTCCCCTCTGTCCACCAATTTTTTATATTTTCAATGAAAATTTACGTCTCAAGAACGGATTTGGATATTATTTTAATGAAATTTCTTGCACATGTAATCCAACATCTTCTACGATGTAAATACGTTTAAACATTTTACCTTTTAAAATTACATAATGGCAGCCGTTAAAATTTGTTAATCATTATACCTTCGAAAATATTAGTTTCATAGAATTAAATTTTATTAAATAAAATGTTAAGCCTTTCGTTGTGAATAAAATAACCTGCCCTATTATTACTAATAATAGAAATTATTATTGTATTGAAGGAAGCGAAAATAGCAACAAAATTGTAAGACTGCTAAATTTTTGTGATTTATTTTAACAATTTTAGCCATATTTCCTCCCTTTATGAATCATGAGACCTTGCCGATGGCCAGACTAAGGAATGATTCCTGAAAGAAGACAGCAGCTCTTTCAGTAGTTGTTAAGAGCGTAGGTCAGGACGACTTAAACAGCCATATCAATATCACTCAATACTCTGAGTACTGCGCAGCTGAAAGCAATAGCAAACTCGAGGAAATATGATAAACAGATTGAGACAAGACTTTGACCTTTGCCTACTGAATAATGGATCACACACATTTATGTCCTTATCAACTGGTACTGTATCTAACCTTGATCTTTCCATATGCTCACCGAATGTGCTCCCTCATTTTAATTGGTCTGTTTGTGATGACTTTCACGGCAGTGATCATAGACCAATTATTATTGGTTTCGGTGTAGACTGCGAGATTAAAAGAAGGCCACGGAGATGGATTGTTGAAAAGGCAGATTGGAACGGATACCATAAAGCATTCCAATCTCAGTATGACGATGGAGCGAACATCCTCGATCAATATTCTTCTTTTACGTCCATGATACTTGAGAATGCCAACAGATATATCCCACAAACATCGGGCAATCCTAGACGTCCTTTCGTTCCATGGTGGAACGATGATTGCAAATATGCTATTAGGAATCGACGGCAGGCACTACGAAAATTTAATCGTAGGCCTACAACAGAACATCTAAATTTATACCGCAGGGCTAGAGCGGTGTGCCGTCGAGTATTCTTGGATTCTAAGAGGAATTCATGGACGAAATACGTGAGCACTATCTCACGCACTACTCCCACGTCTACTGTATGGAAGAAAATTCGTGCAATTTTCGGATCACCGAAACAATCTATTCTCGGTCTTATTGATGAAGGAGAACTCCTTTCATCATCCTCGGAAGTGGCAAATAGTCTAGCAAAATCTTTCCTGCTCGATAACTCACCTAATCATATAATAACGATTTTCAACGTTACAAGATACAAATAGAAGTATTATCGTTAAACATTGGTGATTCGGTTGGTGAATTAAACACTCCATTCGTGTTTAAAGAATTGTTACATGCACTTAAAAACTCACGGGACATTTCCCCCGGACCGGACAACATTCGCCTTTCCATGCTTTCACACCTTCCTAATTCGGCACTACAACAACTTTTGAATATTTTCAACGGTTGATTCTCCGAACAAGTCTTCCCACCCGGCTGGTCAGAAGCATTTATTATACCAGTACTAAAACCTGGTAAAGACCAAACGAACCCCTCAAGCTACCGCCCTATTTCATTAACAAGCGTTTTGTGTAAAATAATGGAGAGAATGGTAAACCGCAGACTTACATGGTACTTGGAGAAACATGACTTTCTATCTCCAGAACAGTGTGGTTTTCGACAAGGACGATCTTCTAGTGCCACCTTATTTTCTGTAGCCATAAACAGTATTACCAAATGTGTACAGGCTCCTGTCTCATGTTCTCTATTTGCTGACGATTTTGCTATTAATATTGCAAGCCGTTTAAAACCCACAGCAGAGAGACTACTGCAGAACACTATATCTCACCTTGAAGCTTGGTCCAGGATTACTGGTTTCACATTTTTATCCAAAAACACAAAATATGTAGTCTTTTCTCGGCTACGAAACCCTTCTATTCCGCAAGTTTTTCTGAACGGAGAGACTATTACTATCTCTACTTACGGCAAGTTTTTAGGTTTATTTTTTGATAGCCGTCTTACTTGGGTCAAACATTTAAAAGAATTGAAAACAAAATGTTCCAAACTTCTAGATATGATGCGAGTCCTTAATAACACCAACTAGGGAGCCGATAGATCATGTATGATTCCTTTGTTCGCTCCCGTTTAGATTATGGTTGTGTCGCCTACCCTTCAGCTCGTCAATTCGTGCTTAAAATGCTGGATAGTGTACATCATTCTTTCCTTCGGCTTGCCACAGGCGCGTTTAGATCAAGTCCCAGCCAAATCACCAGGCTCTTGACTCGGTCTTTAGAAATCCTAATCTAGGAAAGTATGAGGACCATCCCCGTCGTACTGCACCTGTAGGTGTCCGTACCTGGCGTCTGCTGCAGCATATAAATGTTGACACACCGTCATTCTTTCCTATGTATGCTTGATCATATACTCCATGGAGAATAAACCTTATAAATTTTAATTTTTACCTGACTACATACAATAAACAATCAACACCATCTATTGTCTTTCAGCAAATGTTTCAGTGTGTTCTCTCCAAGATGAAACCAGACGCGGTTGTATACACTGATGGATCGAAACAAAACGATACAGTTGGCTGTGCATTTTTTGTCAATGAAAGAACTTATATGTTTGGTCTACCCGGTATTACGAGTGTGTTTACCGCTGAACTATACGCTATAAATAAGGCTCTAAACATCATTAACCCTAAATATAGAAAAATTCTTATTTGCAGTGACTCGTGTAGTGCCCTCCAAGCCTTAAAAAACTTTTATTCCAAACATCCTATCGTCATTGAAATTTACAACGCAATCGCCGAGTTGAATAATCGCAACACAGAATTAAGTTTTTGCTGGGTCCCTAGCCACGTAGGGATTCCAGGTAATGAATATGCAGATTCCGCTGCCAAAGTAGCATGTAACCAACCTCCTTTCACCACCCGAGTTGCTACTTCTGATTTCATTAACTATGTAAAACAATCACTAAGAGCAAGGTGGCAAGGTGACTGGACGGCTACCGTTGATAATAAACTCCGTCAGATTAGAGATTCTGTGTTACCATGTAACTCCTCATACAGAAAACCCCGGCGTGAGGAAATAGTTCTCTGTCGATTGCGGATAGGACACACGAGGGTCACACACGAGTACCTGTTTACAAGAGGACAATCACCTCTATGCGCACGATGCAACTGCCGCGTGACTGTGCGCCACATACTCGTGGACTGCATATGTTATGCGGCATTGCGTCGTAAATTTAAACTACCCAGAAACATCCGTGGTATCTTGTGCAATGATAAAAAGGTTTTAAACCGGATGTTTCTGTTTTTGCGTAGTATAGGGTTAATACAAAAAATTTAATTACTCTAGTCCTACGTATTGTTTTTGTTATCCGAGTAGCGAGCCTTTTACACTCCCTATCGGATTTTATATATATATATATATATATATATATGTATTTATATTTTTTTGTTTTTTTTATGTTTTTAAATTCGTCTGTGATATTAGTTGTAAGTTTTATCTCCTTTTTTAGTTTTAAGTTTTATTTATTTTTAATGTGATAGTTTTTAACATAGTTTTAAGTTACATGTTAGTGTTTTTGTTATCCGAGAATGGGCCTTTTACACCCATTCCGGATTTTGCTTCCTGTGATAGTAGTTTTTAAGTTTTAATTACTTTATTTATTTATTTATTTTTCGGGCGATGATAACGACCAATCGTTTTTCGCCCAAAAAAAAAAAAAAAAAATAGCAAACTACAGGTGCTTTTTTTTCAAGAATATGTAGCTCTTTGCATTTTCATACAACAAAGATGGAGGCGCCTGCCTTGGTAAAATATTCCGGAGGTAAACTAGTCCCCCGTTCCGATCTCCGGGTGGGGACTACTAAGGAAGGGGGTCACTAGAAAATTAAAAAGTAACATTCTACGAGTCGGAGCGTGGAATGGTAGAAGTCTAATCGTGTTGGTAGGTAAGAAAATTTGAAGAGGGAAATGGCTAGGATAAATGTAGATTTAGTAGAAATTAGCGAGATTCGGTGGGAAGAGGAAAACGACTTTTGGTTAGGTGATTTTAGAATAATTAACTCAGCTTCAAATAATGGGCAGGTAGGAATAGGTTTCGCAATGAACAAGAAGATAGATAAGAGAGTACAGTATTTCACAATGCATAGCGATAGAATCATTATAATGATAAAAACAAAACCTAAGCCGACAACGATTGTTAACGTCTATGCGCCTACAAGCGCCCAAAATGATGATGAGGTAGAGTGTGTAAACGAAGAAATTGACGAACACATAAAAGGCGATGAGAATTTAATAATAGTTGGAGATTGGAATGCAAGCATTGGAAAAGGCAAGGAAGGAAATATAGTGGATGAATACGGGCCGGGCAAAAGGAATGAAAGAGGGGACCGACTTGTAGAGTTTTGCACGAAGTATAATTTAGTAATTGCCAACATCCAATTTAAAAACCATAATAGAAGAATGTACACTTGGAAAAAGCCAGGCGATACTGCAAGGTATCAGATAGATTCTATCATAGTTAAGCAAAGATTTAGAAATCAACTCGTTGACTGCAAAACGTTCCCTGGAGCAGACATTGATAGCGACCATAATTTGGTGATAATGAAATGTAGATTGGGGTTTCAAAACCTGAAGAAAAGGTGTCAGATGAATCGGTGGAATTTAGAGAAGCGTGAGGAAGAGGAGGTAAAGAAGATTTTTGAGGAGGACATCGCAAGAGGTCTGAGTAAAAAAGATAAGGTAGAAAATGTAGAAGAAGAATGGGAGAATGTTAAAAAGGAAATTCTTAAATCAGCAGAAGCAAACTTAGGCGGAATAAAGAGAACTGGTAGAAAACCTTGGGTTTCAGACGATATATTGCAGCTGATGGATGAACGTAGAAAATATAAGAATGCTAGTGTGAAGAAAGTAAAAGGAACTATCGGCAATTAAGAAATGCTATAAACAGGAAGTCCAAACTGGCGAAAGAAGAGTGGATTAAAGAAAAGTGTTCAGAAGTGGAAAGAGAAATGAATCTTGGTAAAATAGAGAAGCATACAGGAAAATTTGAGGTACATAAATTAAAATCTAATAATGTTTTTTTTTTTTTTTTTTTAAGGCGAAAAACGATTGATCGTTATCATCGCCCGGAAAATAAATAAATAAAAGTAAAAGTAAAAGTAATTAAAACTTAAAACTACTATTACAGTAAGCAAAATCCGGAATGGGTGTAAAAGGCCCATTCTCGGATAACAAAAACACTAACATGTAACTTAAAACTACGTTAAAAACTATCATATTAAAACTAAATAAAACTTAAAACTAAAAAAAGAAATAAACTTAAAACTAATATCACAAAAATCTTACAACTAATATCACAGTCAGTCTTTAAGATATTAAAAAAAATAACTTATAATATTTAACAAATTCCGATAAGGAGTGTAAAAGGCTCCTAATCGGATAAAAAAATCAAACATTCGTAATAATGTGTTAAACAAAGATGGTACACCGATTTATAGTACGAAAGGCAAAGTCGATTGGTGGGTGGAATATATTGAAGAGTTATACGGAGGAAATGAATTAGAAAATGGTGTTATAGAGGTAGAAGATGAAGTTAAAGAAGATGAAAGTGGAGAAACAATACTGAAATCTGAGTTTAAGAGAACATTAAAAGATTTGAATTTTTTTTTTTAGATTATACAAACTGGTGTGTAATATTTAAGAGAAAGGATAAGTTCCGTCAGACTTCAAAAAGAGTGTTAGATGATGATACCAAAGAAATCTTTCTTTTCAAAGAAAGCTTTCTCTGTGAAGAATACAGAACAATTAGCTCAACTCATCCATCAAAAATTTTAATTAGAATTCTGTATAGAAGAATTGAGAGGAGTGGAAGAAGTGTTAGGAGAAGACCAATTTGATTTCAGGAAAAGTATATGGACAAGGGAAGCAATTTTAGCGCTCAGATTAATAGTAGAAGGAGCATTAAAGAAAAACAAATCAACATACTTGGCATTTATAAACCTAGAAAAGGCATTCTATAACGCAGACTGGAATAAATTGTTCAACATTTAAAAAAACTTAAGTTTGAAGTACAGAGGTATAAGAATAATTGCTAGCATTTACAGGAACCAAACAGCAACAGTAATAATTGAAGAACATAAGAAAGAAGCCGTAGTAAGAAAGGGAGCCCGACAAGGATGTTCCCAATCCGCGTTACATTTAATTTTTACAAAGAACTAGCAGTTAATGATGTTAAAGAACAATTTAGATCCGGAGTAACAGTACAAGGTGAAAAGATAAAGGTGCTACGATTTGCTGATAGTAATTCTAGCCGACAGTAAAAAATATTTAGAAGAAACAATGAATGGTATGGAAGTCCAACGCAAGAACTACCGCATGAAAATAAACAAGAAAAAACGAAAGTAATGAAATGTAGTAGAAATAACGAAGATGGACCACTGAATGTAAAAATAGGAGGAGAAAAGATTATGGAGGTAGAAGAATTTTGTTATTTGGGAAGTAGAATTACTAAAGATGGACGAGGCAGGAGCGATGTAATGCCGAATAGCACAGGCGAAACAAGCGTTCAGTCAGAAATATAATTTGTTTACATAAAAAATTAATTTAAAGGTCAGGAAAAGATTTTTGAAAGTATATGTTTGGAGTGTCGCTTTACATGGAAGGGAAACTTGGACGATCGGAGTATCTGAGAAGAAAAGATTAGAAGCTTTTGAAATGCGGTGCTACAGGAAAATGTTAAAAATCAGATCGATGGATAAAGTGACAAATGAACTGTTGCGGCAAATCGATGAAGAAAGAAGCATTTGGAAAAATAGAGCTAAAATAAGAGACAGCCTTACTGGCAACATATTAAGGCACGCTGGAATAGTCGCTTTAATATTGGAGGGACAGGTAGAAGTAAAAATTGTGCAGGCAGACAACGTTTGGAATATGTAAAACAAATTTTTAGGGACAGAGGATGTAGGGGTATAACGAAATGAAACGACTAGCACTAGATAGGGAATCTTGGACAGCTGCATCAAACTAGTCACATGATTAAAGACCAAAAAAGAGCCATATTTCAGTAGTTTATCGACCGGTTTCAAATAAGTGCCATTTTGTTTCCAATAAAAGCGGTAATTATAATTCGTTAAAACCAATATCTACGGAGATATTTACGGTTACAAAATTTTAAAGGTCGCCGTTTTATAATTTCTTTAAAAGTAAAATTTTTCATTTGTTTTGTACACATGTTGTCGGCGGTTACATGTACACCAGATTTCATTAAAATATCACAATCCGGTTCTCAAGATATAAATTTTTATTGAAAAACACAGAGAATGAAGCAAGATAAGGGGAATTGGTTTACGTGAACTTTTTTGTTATTATTATGTACTGAATCGGCTACTTAATTTACGCCGGAACACCTGTATTCTGATCTAAAAACATTAAATTTTACGAAAAAAAAACTGAAATAAACTTTATAATAAAACTTTTCACTAGTCTATGCGACCGTCTTTAGTAACGGGCGAAAACAGCAGCATCGGTCTCGCGAGATAGTTATGAAAACGACAGAAAACGTTTTTACAAAATCTGGTTCGATTGGTTGTGCTAAAGACATATTTTAGAATTATTAATAGAAAAAAAATGTTTAGACTATACGGTTGTTCGTAACAATAAGAAGTTTGTTTAATTTTATTTTTTCGTGAAAGAAACTAAATCTAAAGTTTTCAAGATTTTTTTCTTATACTTAAGCTACGAAGGGCTCTAATTCAAACAGAAATTTGTCCTACAACTGATGTCTAGGCTCTGTATAATATATTATTACGTATATATATATATATATACGAGGTGCGACAATAAAGTAATGAGACTGATTTTTCTTTGCAAGATGTGGCAACCCTGCAGCTTGCGTAGGCACACCATCTTTAACCTTGGTCTATAAGTTAATTCTAGTCCAAGCGGCACATTGATGCAACTGCTCATTCGTGAGTTGTGCTGTAATTTGTGAACATGTGTTTGTGTCTCTCGTCACAGAAATGAAACCGCAAAATATTGCGCAACGGTATGCCATTTCTTTTTGCGTTAAATCAGGTGAAAACGCGACGATATCATCGATCGAGAAACGGTTCGTCTAATATTAACTGAAGATCTTGGCACGAGAAAGATTTGTCCAAAAATGGTCCCCGAAAATCTCACACAACAACAGCGAGAAACACGAAAAAATGTGGCAGCCGATCTGTTAGAGCAAACGGAAATCGATCCGGATTTGTTGAGCCGTGTTATCACATGTGATAAAGGTAGGTTTTTTCAATACGATCCAGAGACAAAACGGCAAAGTTCACAATGATGCTCAAAGGGATCACCCAGACCAAAAAAAGGTCGCATGTCAAAGTCAAAAGTGAAATGCACGCTAGTGTGCTTCTTCGATTCCAAGGGAATTGTTCATAAAGAGTGGGTGCCTCCTGGACAAACAGTTAACCGATATTTCTACAAAGAAATTTTAGAAAGACTTCGTAAACGAGTTCTTCGTGTTCGTACCGACATTGCTGATAATTAGATTCTGCATGACGATAATGCGCCATCCCATACTGCTCCGTCAGTACGGCAATTTTTAACCTCAAAACAAATTTCAGTACTACCACAGCCACCTTATTCACCAGATATCGTTCCGTGCGACTTTTTTCTATTTCCAAAAGTCAAAATGGCGGTCAAGGGACACCGTTTTCAAACAACACAAGATGTCCAAAAAGCTGTGACGAGGGTCTTGGAGGATATTACAGAAGATGAGTTCCAGAAATGTTACCATCAATGGCAGAAGCGCTGGAATAGGTGTGTGCAATCAGAGGGGAACTACTTTGAAGGAGACAACACTAAACATGACTAAAACGGTAAGCAACATTTTTTTTCGCATTAGTCTCATTACTTTATTATCGCACCTCGTATATATATTTCTCTTCAGTCATTTGACTGGTTTGATGCAGCTCTCCAATATTCCCTATCTAGTGCCAGTCGTTTTATTTCGGTATACTCCCTACATCCTACATCCTTAACAATTTGTTTTACATATTTCAAACGTGGCCTGCCTGCACAATTTTTCCCATCTACCTGTCCCTCCAATATCAAAGCGACTACTCCAGGATGCCTTAGTATGTGGCCTATAAGTCTGTCTCTTCTTTTAACAATATTTTTCCAAATGCTTCTTTCTTCATCTATTTGCCGCAATACCGCTTCATTTGTCACTTTACCCACCCATCTGAATTTTAACATTCTGCTACTGCACCGCATTTCAGAATCTTCTAATTTTTTCTTTTCAGATACTCCGATCGTCCAAGTTTCACTTCATTATAAAGCTACGCTGTAATACTTTCAAAAATACTTTTCTGATGTTTAAATTAATTTTTGATGTAAGCAAATTATATTTCTGACTGAAAGCTCGCTTCGCCTGTGCTATTTGGAATTGTGATTCATGGAGGGAGTACGTATATAGAGGTTATATATATGCCTACTTCAAGCCGATCTTAACACTACTCACAAAGACGGTAACGTTTTTTACACGAACAGTACACGTAGACCGCTACAACAACAATAAGCACCACACTTCTGGTTACAGTACTTATCTGTACATCCTTTTAGCGACGGCGTATGGTGTACTGTATCGAAACACCGCGATAGGTATTCTACAAAAAATAAGTTTCTATTTTGACAACATCGATCAGTAAATAAAGCTAGCAGTCCACGACTTAACAATTTTGTTACGTAATTAAAAAGCCATTTTTTTTTCAATTCTAAAAGTGTGTTTTTACACCGATGACAAAATGTTTAGTTATACTGAACATATATTAGTGTATACCAAGTTAAACAACTAGTATCAGATTAGGACGTAAAATGTACATGTAAGATTCCGATTCATGTTTTTAACACCTCAGACGCTCAAAACAGCAGACATAAATTAATAGTTCCAGTTAAAATAAGATCAAAAGGTATTCGACCTCGGCTCATAAAAAAGAAAATTTAACCTGTTTAGTTCTATGTAACACTCACTTATTCCAGCGATATTTTTACTGCCGAAAGTTTTTCAAAGTCATTTTTAGCGAGCGCCGTACGTCCTCTTGTCGCATTTCTTTTGATCTCTTCTGTCTGCAAATCTCTTTCCTACGAGCGAAATTTTACGCTTAGGAGAGCCAAAAACCTCAGGGATCCGTGCCGAGTGAGTAAGGAGCCTGTTGAAATCGTTCGATCCCTTGTTTTCCCAGGAATACTTGGGTTAAATCCAATACACGGGCTGGAGCGGTGATGAATTTCCAATCGGCATTTTCCCAAAGATGCGGCTTATTGCGCCGAACAGCATTTCGTAGCCGACTAAGAAGTAGTTTTATAGACAGCTTGTCCTTAGGAGCGTAATAATGAATCGTGCCTCGATATTCAAAAAAGACAGCCTACACGGCCTTCACATTGCTTCGTGATCATTTTGCTTTCTTTTGCCGTGGAAAACAGTCGTCCCGTTGGAAGTTTTCCAACGGGACGACTGTGCCTCTGCCTCAGGGTCATATAGCCGTAGGTAGACCCGTGTTTCAACTCCGATTAGTATTTTTACATAAAATTAGGTTCATTATAAGTACATTCCAGCGAGTGTTACGCAACTTGCAGATAATTTTCCTTTTTATCACCAGTGATAAAAAAGCGCGTTGAGACGCGCTACGGGATGAGGCGATACGGGATGGGACGCGCCGCATCCCAAGTTCTTCCGTTAAAGTCCATCGCACCGAATTAATGAAATCCCTATATTGTCTTCAAGCTCGTCAATTGTTATGCGACGATCGTTTATCATCTGTCGAACTTCCGTCGAATTTTGCAGGCGGAAGGAGGTCTGCCAGAGCGCGTTCAATATTTTCGACAAACGTTTGGCTATCTAGGAAACAACGATCCATTCTTTTATTTGTGTAACACCCACAGCTTCATCACTGAAAACTGTATGAATCTTCTTTATCGAATCTACTTGCGTGTCTGTCACGAAGTTTCTGACTAAACTTAACGCGGATTCTCTGCTCGACCCGTTCAGTATTTTTAACAAGGAAAAACGACAAGCACTATTCCCCGATTTACTTTCACGGCCGCTAAGCAGCAACAGGCCGCCAAGGCAGTGAAACTGAATCGTACGCGACCGATACGAGTGAAGGTCACATACCGTGACCGGTTATCGCAACAAAATTTAAGTTGGATTGTATTAGGAGTACATCGTACTGTAATTAATTCTGAATATTTTACTGTACTTCATCGCTCCGTCTTACGTTTATTTTATAAATTACGGCACCTTTTCAGGCTATACAGATAAAAGGATTTTACGCTTAACACAATTTTTATGAATTAATTTATATTTATGAAAAAAATCATACAAAGCCCGTAGACCGAGCAAACATTTGTTCATGAAATAAAAAAAAACTTAAAAACAGTATACTTAACGAAAAAATCAATCACTCCCTTATTAAAATATATAATACTTTTTTAATTACTGCAAACCGGTTTTAAAAAAATTTCCTTTATTTAATTTCAAAAATCCGCGTAAAACTTCAATTTATTTAGAACACTTTAACCATTCTTTATGTAAAGAACGGTTAAGAATGTATTAAAAAACAACAAAAATATCTTTTCGTATAAATACTTTTCCATTTTCGCCTAATCATTTCAGTTTATAATTTTTTTATTGAAATACTTCATAAACAAAAAATAAAAGTTACACCTTTTTTTTTTGTATTAATATACCATAAAAATCGAACAAGTACCTTTTTTTTAATATTGATCGTTACAAAAAAATACGACCTGTATTTGTAAAAATTCAACCGGTTTGGAATTTTTGTAAGACTTTGGAAGAAATTTATTTCGGAGACTGACTGTAATATTAATTTGAATCGGAACGATAAAATCATTGTAATAATTCGTTGAATTTAAAAAATTATACTTGAATTTTATATATATATATATATATATATATATGAGATGAAAATTAAATTAATTAAGTAAGATATTGAAGATCAAAGGATGAAAGTATTTAAGAGTTTTACTGTAGATAGATAGACAATTAGGATTACCGATATCAGATAAAACTATATTACAGTTCAAGTTATTTAGGTCGACAAATAACGAACAACTTATCGGTTAGATCGGCTACTCACTTATTGTATGACAGGTTTTCTCATCGAAATCAAGGATTATATGAAATTACGGAGCTAAATTCGGAATAACCAACCTTATAAGACTGTTTTTTTGTTTTGTTAAAGGTAATAATTAACCGCGCCGATTGTACTCGTCGCGGATATCGAAAAGAGAAAGCTATTATTAGTCGCTTATTAGGGATTCTTTTTTCAATACCAACAGAAAGAGCTGTGGCGGCATATCGGTAGCCGACATAGCGATATCGAGTACCGGAACACCCCGGACCGCAACGTTCATCCAGCCACTGTATTTAACACAGCTGCAGCTGAAAGCGGTTGCGCTTTATTCCATCACCGCTTCTAGTTCATTCATTCGGCGGTTCATTGTTCCTTTGCTGTGTATTAGCATGACAGAAATAAGTGGCTTTATAATATATAAACGGTTGTACGGCACAACAACACACGTTCGATTTTTTAAGGGTAAATAGCTCTGCCGACCTATAATACCCGCTTTAATTTTCAAAAAGCAGCATTACGACCGCCGCCAAACAAATATTTTACCCCCGTTATCTATATTTTAAACTCTTTTTACGTTTCTCTTTACAAGCTAAGATAGAAAAACTGTAATAGACTTCTTAATAAAATAACACTTAACGTATATAATGAAAGACGACCTGCCGACATTCGTCCTTTATCGACTAATCGGCGAAAAAAAAACCGCTAGTTTCTAATGTTTCCTTTTAATCGTAATTTAACTAACTTTATAGAAAAAGTTAATTAAGTATTTTTTTGTATTTTTATACAAATTTTGTATAAAAATCTTGTTTTTTTATGTTCTGGGATGATTAATATTAAAACGGTGCACACATCACACATTTTCGGTTAGGTTTTGTATATAACCGTGTTCATGTTACCGTCGTTATTTATCCTCTACAAATCACTCTATCGCCGAATTAAGTAAATCTGGACGTTTTAATACACGGTTCACGGACACGAATCGTTTCAGGATCGCTTACAGGATTACACGTCATGAATGTATTTTTCCTTTCTATTCGTCTTACGATCTTTCATTTTACAATCTATCCGACCACCGACACCATCTAATTTTATTTTATAACGGAAGACTTTTACAGGCCGCTATCGTTTTCCTTTCTGCTTTAATTTTTGTACGTATTTTTCTACCGTAAAGCGCTACATACCGAACCGAATATTTAAAACTAATTAATATATCTGTAATTAATACTTCACGAAAGCTTTTCTTGTATGCGTCGATTTAGTATCGACGTGAACCTTATTTTTTACGGTTGAAAGTTTACCGACAACATAAAAAAGATTATGAAACTTCTGGTATATTATCTTCCTCTATTTAAATCCTAATTATCCTTATTTCGGTCGCTTCTTATTACCTTATTCAGCTCTTTATTAATTTTCGTATTTAATAGCTCTTCAAACTATGAAACTATTCTTTTCTGTAATTCTTTGTATAAATTTAAAATTCAGTTTGTTTTTATTAAAAGAAATTATTCTGATGACCGAACGGCATACAGTACTTTTTGAAATCTAACCGATTTTCATCCGGTACACCTTCCGTCGCGCTTTCATCTTTGAATGTACTTTTGACGCGTAAGATGTTAGAACGATAATGCGGTAGTACTCGTACTTATCGACTCTTGTTCTCTTCGGTATAGTAAAAATTATAACAAAATCCGAGGTACTTCTCCGGTCTCTTAAACTTTATGTACCGCTTCTCCTAATCGAGATAATAATCCCCATATTATATCGTCTATTTCTACCGCATTATTTCTATTTCTAGCACTTTTATAAAACCTGCTCAGAATTTTCTTCTCCAATATCGCCAACGATTTCCTGTTCTCTCTCCAAAAAAATCATCGTTTATTTCTCTCTGCAGACCGTCTATAAATTCTTGCCGCTTATCTTTTCTATCCGAATTTCTGATACCACAAAATTTTCCAAATCTTTTCAAGCCGTACTTACCGTCCCGGTGTCTCTATATCGACCGATTTCCTATCTTGTTTTTTTATGAAACCCAGATGTTTAAATCTAGTATACCTACCCGCGTAAATACCACACGACCGAGTACTCTTTTTTACAGGTAACAGGTCAGACCGATAGTAAGGTAGTTAGCGCATTATATAGATACGTTTTAAATCTTTCGCGACGAAACATTCTGGTAATTTAAAACCTTCCCGAAACCGTATTTATAGGGGTATATTTCAAGTCGAAATAGAATGTACGGAGAAGCATACGCGAAACTATATTTTTAACCTATCATTTAGTTTTCTAAATTAAAAAAGCAAAAAATAAAAAGCCTTCCGATCAGGTAACCGATTATTCATAGGTCTACTGTCAGGCAGTGTGCAGTATGAATACTAGATCAAAAGGCGTATCTTAAAAAAACCGGCAAACGGGTAAAAAAATATTCGAGATATTTTCCTGTAGAAAAGTATTCACAGTTAAAAATTGACGGTCTCTGAACAGGTGTAAAAAATAACGAAAATGATCGAACAATAATACGGACCCATACTAAAAAGCAAGTTTTGATTTTAAGAAAGATTTGTCGCAGGGAAACCGATCGTTTACTTATCATGTAGGTTAGGTTAGACAAGTCGATCGGTAACTCCTTTTTACGCCGCATGAGATTTTATTTGATTTTTTCCGTACATTATATCGGGCTATTATAAATAATATAACTCGCAGAAGATTGGTTTGCGATTAGGTTTCGTAATTTAAAGATTCGTAAATTCTGACACGGGAAAAACCCAAAAATCACAGAAAACAATCACACAATCGATAGGAAATTTCACAACTTACAAAAAACTCCACTACGGTACTTATGTTTTCTCACAGGGTTAGAATTATTTTACAACAAAAAATATTCAATCCCGATTAACAGTTTGGATCCTCTGAATTATAGATTAATTCAGCTACTGTTTAAAACTTTAAAGAGGAACTGCGACCTATCAAAGATATATAGAGACAAAATAATTTACAAGATCGTACCGACCTTTAACCGTTAAAATATCCAAAAAAGGGCAACGAGGGTCTGGCGTTCGGCCGGATCGAACACAAAACACAAGCCAATAGTCCATTTAATATTATATATGATCGAATTTTAAGATTTGAAGATAGGTATGTTGGAAATGAGTCGTATTATTTTCAAAAAGTATAAAAAAAGATTTATTCTGCTCGGCTGATTAGTTGGATTGGATTTAGACAATTTTTCAAATAAGCCCTGTTTTTAGAGCGATACCGAAAGCCTACAGCTATCAATTATAAACTGCCAAGTCGATCGTTTAAAATTTTGAATTATCATTATTAGTAGTAGAATTTTAAACTCTGCGACTATAACTCGTACAGATGTACGGCACAGAGTCGGAAAATTCAGTGGGTAATATGCCTGAAAATTTTTAAACATCTTTACACTTATCGATATAATATTATATTTATATTTAGGATAGGATAAAAACTTCTTAATACAAGTTATTTCACTTTATTATAATTAGTTTTAACGAAATCGAACGATATATGTTGTTATTAAACCGAGAAAATTACATACATTATTGGGGCGGCCGATAAATACCAACGTCTTTCAGTATAGGTTAAACGGTTGGCGTCTGCCGATAGGCTTTTCCTTCACGTAAATTCACACAGATATCTTTCTATCGTTTGTGAGCGAATTCCACAATGCCATCAAAAAAAGATTTCGCAACGTCCCGCATTATTTCAATAGTATAAGTGCGCTAACCTGATACGGGATCCATAACTGTTCGGTGCGGTCGACAGTAATACGTTTGTAATGTTTATTCGTGTTACTTATACCGTTGTACAACGATCTATTCTGAAATTTCATACGAGTTACGGATGCGATACGGTTAATTACACTAATAGGCGGCAAACGATCAGATGTTTTACCCGTTTCACGGGAAATCGCTTCAAAAACCCACTGCTGTTCGAGAACTCGGCCGACATTATATTTGCGTTTTGTAAATATCGATTTCGACGGTCTTCCAATTACTTCGGATGTTTATAAAAGTTTAGCGGCACACGCTTCTCGGAAATACTTACACCAAACCGCATGCGTGTAGCGGGTTATTCGCAGTTCACGCTCGAAAAATAATCGAAATCTCGTAGCCCCGACTGTAAACAAAAAACAATACTTTTCGTACAGTAATCTTGTAACCAGGAATTAGGCCGTAACCAAACGTCTTGTCTACTCGGTTTTTTGCGACGCCGCTTTTCTCGACTTCCGATTACACTTAACGTCACGTCGTACGATTATTACACATTTACTCCTTTAATAAAATATTACACTTTTGAAAGAAAGAAACACGCTTATTCTTTAGACTTACACAAATCATTCGAATCGGAAATATTGGCGGGAACCTCCATAGCTTTTGACAAAATCACAAACTGAACGTTATAACTTAATGCAGGTAATGAACTGACCGCCGTGCTGATCGCAACAACGCGATTAGATTACATCGGTTCGCTCCCATAACGCTTTTCATTAACGACTATCACTCGCTTAATATTTTTACATGAACATACAACGATATAAATGTTTAAAGATATGCAGGCATATAACGGAATTTTGACTATACGGAGTTAGAAATTATATTAATAAAATTAATTATAAGCATTTTTTGATTAACGATTTTATACTACACGATACAGAAGGAAATCACCACCGTCAGAATCTTATCGGTGAAAAACTGTTCTACGAGTAATCTGTTTATTTTCATACATTAAAGTAATTTAATACGTATCATTACACTAAAATAACCTGAAGGGAAGAATTAAAACCTACTCGTTTTTTGAAGTCCTGATTAACACGAGTCGACTTCTTGATTAAACGGGCTTTCCTTATCGTTTTATATCTATTAAAGTATAATTCGTTGTATCTCATTTCTTAACGATCGTGACAAACTTCATTTTAAATAAAAATATTTATTTAAAAAATGAAAACCAAATTTTCCCCATATTTGACGGTCTCTTCATACATCCTTAAGATTATCCGTCTTATTCTATACGGGTGTGGATAGACAGAAATAAAAAAAATCGCGTAACAAAATTTGGTGATCGCACAAGAATTTGCTATTTATTAATTTGTAATTTAAAACCTGATGTGAAATGTATATAATATAAAAAAAGTATGATCATTTACAACAAACAAATAAAATCCGTTAAATTTATTTTTGTTTTATCTGAAACATACAAATGAGAAAAACACAAATAGTTTCTATTTTCGAAACATGTGTCATCTTACAAACTCAATTATTAAATATTAAATCACAGTTATCGATGTTTTCTTTAACGTTAACAAGTAATCTATGAAAATGTTTATTTGATCGTAAAGGATTGCTGCAAGAAACCGAGCGACAGATGCCCCTATACGAACATATGAACCAACGAAAACAGACTGAATTTTCTTCCGATTTATAGGTATCCTCTGAATTTATGTCGGATAGATTCATTTTTTTCAGTATCATAACCTCAACTATTCGAAATAATCAACCAGTATTACAGGATGGACCCGACTGTACTAACACCTTTGAAATTCCTGCTCACCGTTATATCACGTCACATGATGTTTCTGCACGTCATCATATTCCACTGAAGAAAATCCAGAAATCTAACAAAACACTTAAATCTTTTATCACAGTAAAATACTCTGTCATAAATCTGCTGGCTTTATATTACATTTTTTTGATTTCGAACGATTTTTTAAAAACTATTTAAAATTCTTTTCTTTAAAATATTTAAGAAAATTTTAGATTTATTAAAATCCAAATCTGAAAGATAATATTTAACATGTTATGAAATAGGCCGAATAAAATAAACATTTTGTTATAAAATGTAAGATTCGAACATCTAACAAAATAACTTACAATCCTCAAAAATTAAAATGAATAACTTTCATTATAAAATCATTTCAAGGATTCTAAATCGCGTTACATTATTAGTTATCTTGGGGGGGGGGGGGCAAATTGCAACAATAGACAGCTTAAAGCCCTTAAAAGTTCATGATTTAGTTAACCGTATTAAATAAAATGATGTTAGCTAATCATCTAATTACAAACCCTTAAATACCAGGAAATTTAGATTCTCCAAGCGATCGATTAAGGAACATTTTTTAAAAATCGATCGCTTAAATTTTTAAAAATTCATATAAGGTAAAAAAAATCATTTAATATCAACTATGAAATTTCTCATTAATAATTTCAAACTTTTAGCGATTTTTTTTTTTTAATCGTTATTTCAACCGATCGAAAGCTGAGAATATAAATTACAAATATTTGTTTTACTACAAATAATTGAAGAGCTACATTCTAAACCGTCCAAAGTCATTTTTTTGCAAAAGTAGGGTAGTGTTTAACTTTTTGTCAAGTCGTATAGGAATACACCGGACTGTTTTATTTCTTTCAAACGGCCTCTTAATACTGCATTAACCGCAAATGTGTGTACACGTTTATACTATTAGTTTTACTGAATTATTGAAAGTACTAGGTCAAGACCGGCAGCGCGTACGACTAAACAAATATCAAAAATTGTAATTACAAAAAACTTCCGTTCAAACCTCTTGATCGGCGAGTACTTATTTATAGCAAAGGTTTTCAAAAAATACAAACTAAATAATTTTTACTTTGGCCGTATAGATGCGAATGAAGTGTTGAAGAAATAAGTGCTGTTAAATAAGGCGTACGATCTCGTTTTAAATATTCAGCCTATCAGCCGCACAAGCAAAGAAAAAAAACGATGTTCTTAAACCTTTGCGATATGTATTCATTAATGATGAAGAAAAAAATATTTTTACGATAACGCTTTGGAAACAGAGTGAAATGGAAACATACAGTGGTTTATGGAGGTATCAGTGAAGAAAATGAACTGTTAACTGTTCACGCTTCACTGCGGTGTAGTTTCGTTCTTGGCAGCCGTGTTAATCTAAAACGCCTCATTCCATCGAGGAAAGGGTTGCTCAGAGAAACCTTATATGCTTTCTTGAATCCGTTAGAAACGCGTTAAATATTCGTCGAAAAATTTCCGAAAGACAGTATCCAAGCAAAAACTAGCAAACACAACTCGGCACAAAAAATGGCGGTTTTTATTTCATTTTTGGAGTGCGAAAAACGCCTACGCGTTATCATCGTCCAGAAATTAAAAAAAAAACAAACATAAAGGAAAAGAAGACTAGTCTAAAAACTAAAATCCACAATAAAACTAAAAGTAATAGAATTGAAAAAGTGCGAGATGGGTGTAAGGGTCCATTCGCGGATAACAGAAAGAATAAAAAAACTAACATAAAATTTCTAAAATAAAAGTACGTTAAAAACTAAAATAATAAAAATGAAGTAAAACTTAAAACTAATAAAAACTAAAACTAAGTTAAAAACAAAAATTAAATAAAACTTAAAACTAGTATCATTAAAACCTTACAACTAATATCACAGTCGGAGTCTTAAAAACACAATACATTTATTTAAAAGAAACATAAAAGTAAAAATAATGACAAATACTACATAAAATTCAACAAAGTCCGACAGGGAGTGTAAAAGTCTCCCTTCTCGGACAACAGAATCAAAATCTAACACAGGACCACAAACATTTAAAACAAAAACAAATTGATTAAAAACTCCTCCAATACCAAACATATACGCATACTATTAATTTTTTTAATAAAATCAGTACTACACAAAAATAGAAACATCCGGTCTAAAACTTCATTTTCATTGCCCAAGACTCCACGGATGTTTCTGGGCAGTTTAAATTTACGACGCAATGCCGCAATAACATATGCAATCCACAAGTAGTTGCCGCACAGTCTTGCGGCAGTTGCATCGGGCGCATACGGGTGCGTGTCCAGCACACACGAATCAGGTATTCGTGTGTGATTCTCGTATGTCCTAATCACAATCGATAGAAGACCACTTCTTCGCGACGAGTTTTTCTGCATGAGGAGTCTCATGGCGACACAGAATCTTTAATGTTCCGGAGTTTATTATCAACGGTAGCCGTCCATTCACATAACCACTTTGCTCGAAGAGACTGCTTTACATAATTATTAAAGTCAGAAGTAGCAACGCAAATGGTGAAACGAGGTTGATTGCATGCGTCTTTGCCAGCGGAATCTGCACGTTCATTATCCGGAATTCTTACGCGGCTAGGGAGCCAGCAGAAACTTACCTCTGTGTTGCGATTATTCAACTCAGCGACAGAATTGTAGATTTCTCTGACGACAGGATGTCTGGAGTAAACGTTTTTTAAGGTTTGGAGAGCGCTAAAGGATATTCGGTGCTTGAGGTTAATGATATTTATAGCGTATAGTTCAGCAGTAACCACACTCGTAATACCGGGTAGACCAAACATGTAAGCTCTATCATCGACAAAAAATGCGCAATCAACGGTATCGTTCTGTTTCGATCCATCAGTGAATATCACCGCGACTGGGTTCACCTCGGAGAGAACACACTGAAACATTTGCCGGAAGACAGTAGGTGGTGTTGATTGTTTATTGTATATCGTAAGGTCAAACGTAAAATTTTTAAGGTTTATTCCCCACAGAGGATATGAGCACGGATACGTTGGAAAGAATGAAGGTGTTTCAACATTTATACGGTGCAGTAGACGTCGGGTACGAAAACCTAAAGGTGCAATATAATGCGGATAGTCCTCATACCTTCCTAAAATAGGATTCCTAAGGACTGAGTGAGAAACTGGGTGATTTGGGTGTCCTTTGAGAGAGCAAAATAAGATGCTAAACACCGGTCCCGTCTATCCAAACGTGAAGGCCACCGCAGTCAACAAGTAAACTTGCGACAGGGCTTGATCTAAATGCGCCTTTGGAAAGCCGAAGGAAAGCAATGATGTACAGCACCCAGCATTCTAAGTACGATATGACGAGGCGCCACAACTATAATCTAAACGGGAACGAACTAAGGAATAATAAAAACGTAACATATATGACCGATTGTCTCCCCAGTTGGTGTTAAAGGTTTGGAACATTTTGTTTTTAATGCTCTGATATATTTGACCCAAACCTGCGGTTTACCGTTCTCTCCAATCTTTGCATAAAACGCTTGTCAAGGTGATAGGGCGGTAGCTTGAGGGATTGGCTTTGTCTTTACAAGGTTTAACTACCGGTATGATAATGGCATCCGACCGGCCGGGTGGGAAGACTTGTTCGGAGAATAAACAATTGCAAATGTTCAAAATATATCGTAGCGCCGAATTAGGAAGATGTGACAGCGTACCGAGGAGAATGTTGTAAATACGAATGGGGTGTTTAATTCACCAACCGAATCACCAATGTTTAACGATAATACTTCTATTTGTATCTTGTACCTTTGAAAATCGTTATTTTTAAATCGTAATAGTGAATTGACAATCATCATTCCACCAAGGAACGGAAGGACGTCTAGGATTACCCGATGTTTGTGGGATGCATCTGTTAGCTTTCTCAAGTATTATGGACATAAAAGAGGAAAGCTGGTCAAGGATATCTGCACCATCGTCGTACTGCGATCGCAAGGCTTTACGGTATCCGTTCCAAACGGCGTTTTCAACAATCTATCTCCGTGGCCATTTTTTCACCTCGCGGTCGACACCGAAACCAATAATTATTGGCCTGTGACCGCTACCGTGAAAGTCGTCACAAACAGTCCAATTAAAATGAGGGAGTAAACTCGGTGAGCATATGGAAAGATCAAGGTTAGATACAGTACTTTATGATAAAGACAAGAATGTGTGTGATCCATTAATCAGTAGACAAAGGTCCAAGTCTTGTCTCACTCTGCTATCATATTTCCTCGAGTGGAGCAGAATGGTGATCCCCAGGAAATATGGTGGGTATTGAAGTGTCCTACTATTAACGATGGCGATGGTATTTGCGTGAGGAGATTTGAGATTTCTAGAGCGCTGAACTCAGAGTTCGATGAGAGATTCAAATTACAGATATGTAGTTGAAGGGGATAGAGACCTTTATTGCAACAGCAGAAATGAGGGTAGCTAGTGGAATCCTTGTAGCCGACACCTCATTCTTCATGAAAATAGTAACTCCATCGCTCTCTTTACTGATAAGCAAATAAGCAATCTCTACTAATAAGATTACCTATCTCTCTACTAATAGGCGGTGGTATCACGGAAATACCCTCTGAGTGTTATTGGATCTTCTTGTAGAACATGTGTTTCTAGTTTCTTGGAAGCACATGATTAGTGGATCATGGGCGCGCGCCAATACTGTATTATCTTCAATGCGGGACCGAAGAGCTCTAACATTCCACTGAATAATATTGAATAATAATATGTCGGTAACCGACGTCTGACGCCTATGTGTTTTAAATTGAAAAAGAGTTTTGCATATATTGTCGATTTATCTGAACACGATTTCGATAAAAACGGTGATAACCTGATCGTGAAGATAGTTTTCTATGATGATTTCGCATATGGACGAAAGTATTATTGCGAAATTTAATGCGGTGATAAAGCTATCGCACTTATTGACAGTATAGAGGTACTATTTTCCGGATTCTACGGTGACGACGGTACGGTAAAGGCGTTCAAATTAAATCGTTCGTCGAATATGAAGTTGGACGCGACGGTGTTAAAAGATCTCGATACATCTCATCGAAAAAACAACGTACTCGCTGTAAAAATATACGTTGCGAATGAAAATCGAAGAGTAACCGCTCATGTAGCGTCTGACGGAGGACTTTCCTTCAGGACACGCGGTGAGGTAGATTGTTCTACCAGTCGTTCTGACGGATGTGATGATGATGATACCCAACCGCTGATGGTCGCGTACGACAAGGATGAAAACTCAGAAATCGATTACGTTAAAACTAATCGATATATGAGAGGACGTCATATCGCTTCTCTTTATTTAATTTTATACAAGACTACGAAACGCAAAGAAAGAGACGAAGAAGAAGATAAAGAAAACCGTCATTCATCAAAACTAATTTTTTCATTTAAACGATATTTTAAAAAGTCTTTTTAAAGACTACAACACATTACAGGAACAACATAAGAATTACACTCGCACAAAAAAAAAAACACCTTAAACCCCCATACAATAAATTTTAACTGTTGTTTTTAAAAACCTATATTTAATTACGTTTATTGAATGCACTGGTTCCAAAGCCCGCGACATCATCTGGTAATAGATTTACATACTATCGGATTATGTTGCAAATGGTGAGGAGAGTGTTTAAATAATATTTTACACGGCTTATGTATGCGAAACATTTTTAATGTTACTTCATGGTATTTCTTTATAAGACCATATTGCGATAAACATCAAACGCAGATGATGGATACTGGTAAACTTGCAATTTTTTTGCATACATAAATGAAAGTTAACGGGTTTTTCAGATAGATGTGTTGTGCAAATTTATTGGTATCCATCATCTGCGTTTGATGTTTATCGCATCACGGTCTTGTAAAGAAATATCATGAAGATGTCTTTTTTGTTGAATGTTTCGTAGGCCTACCGGAGAGATATTCGTTAGCGCGGCGGTTGCTAGGTTCTAGGTGGTGTGGAAATGCGACCATTTATTTTTATTTACGTACATTTTTATACACAGAATACAAGTCTCTCTTTATTTTTGTTCGGAGTATTTTCTATAGTATCCAACTTAATTTTCAGCTTATATTTTAAATCATTTGCTTTTTGTACGAGTGTTTTGTAGGCCTACTGGGGAGAGATTTCATTCTAACAAAAATAAAATCTCAAGGCGCCGTGGTTGCTACCGCTTGGGTGGTGTAGAAATGCAACAATACGATTATTATTTTTAAACTAATATTTTATTTTTATTTTTGCAGATTTACTACTAACCATCATATAAGATTAGAAACAAATAGAAATCGGATTGAAAACTGTTACCGTTTAAAAAAAAAAGTTTAACACATACAGACATTCAGTTTTATATATAAGGTATGTTAGGTGTGACGTCACGGAACTATAAAAATTAAGACAGATTTTTTCACACGTACACGCGTCAAACATTCGTATGTCGTATTGTGGGCTAGGTGTAACGTCACAAGATGGCGGCTGGACTGTTATAGTTATTCTCTCGTCGTCGACGAGGATTTACATGCAACTTATTTCACTCGCTATGTCAGGGAGCCACTGTAGCCGATTGATTTAAGGCGTCAGTCAGTCGCGTCCCGTCGTTACACGGTTCCAATCCTAGCCGACCAGCTTTTTTTTCACTTTCAATATTGTTTATTTATTTAATTCAAACCGACCGCTACACAACCAACAGCTGTTCCAAAGCGGTACCAACCTTTGAATTAATTATTATAAATAATATTCAAAGCGAATATATATATTACTCGAGTTGGCATCCCTGCAGAATTTCAAACATCCCGCTGAGGGCAAAGGGAAAAAAACATGGCGGACAGCGACGCTAGCGCTCCCTGCGGAAGGAAGGAGTACTACTGACGCCGTACCCCTATTTACGCACTGATTTTATTTAAGTATATATATTTTTTCAACATTGATATTCCAACTACATCGTTTCCATAAATATAATAATGTTTTACTCTTGGACTGGCGTTTAATTTTTTAAATTTTAATTTGTCGTTGATCAAACGCATATCGATTCGCTTTCTTACATTTTCAATAGTTTTACCATGTACACTGTTGAATAGCTTATACATTTTTTTTTCAATCGAATCTTTGTGTTACACCACGCATTGAAATTTTTCCTAACATTCTTTCAGCCATGGAGATTGATTAAAACTAATAGCTCTGTGTATTTTCGTCAGCACCATACGCTGTTGAAGATACAATTTTAACGTTCTATACTTTGCAACGTATTTGTGTTTATGTTCCACAGTACACAATAATTTTTACACGCCACTCGTTTTTCGTCAGACAGAAATGGAGAAATCATACTATTGGGAACAAATTTTTTCTCTGGAGTGGATAATCTCTGTGTGTTTCATATTAGTGTTTGGGATAGGCTAAATCAACTTCTAAAATATAACCCGTTTCGTCATCGTCTTTCTCATCTTTCACATTGAAAAAATATTCCAGTTTGATTTCATCACACCAACTGAAACCATCTACAAGCAATGGTTCCATCATACAACAACCATAAAGAGATCGGACATCATAATATTTAATGAATTTCGGTTTCATTTTCATCATAACTATCTTTATTCGGATCGTTTGCAATTTCATAACGATTGGGAATCATCGACACGCCACCACGAATGCCTTTTTCAAATACATATCCGGGTCTGTAAGAAGTTATAATTGTACTTTCGTAGCCTTGAGTGCTGCATACCATGATAAATGCGTAGCGGATATATAATGAAAAGGATCCAAGTTGTTTATGTCAATCATTTGATTATAAAAACTTTCAAATACATCAGCGAACAGTATGACGTCCAATTTCATATAGAAGTCATGATATTCACCAAGCGTGTTAATTTTAAAACTACTCCAAACATTTTGAGCATGTTTATGATCAGATTCAGAGATGTTTGCTCTCTGAAAAATCATCATATAACGCCTCGATGGTTGGTAATTGTGTTTCATTGAAAACAGATGCTGATGTAATATACGTATATGGATCAACACCTTTTTGTCAAATTAACATATCCAACAAATCTCTATCTTTATTCTTTTCATCATAATTACTTTGTATCTTTTTTTCAAATTGAGAGTGTTGTTTTAAACAACTTCTTCTTTTTAAATGAACCACCACAATCAAATAAACTGTGTACCAGATCATCTACGCTATAAGACAGAAATTGATGCGAATCTATAAATCGATATGATATTTTATTTTTGAGAGTTATAGATATGAGCTTTTCACTATTGTTTGCAATACAAGAAATTTCAAATTTATCTTCAATTATCCATCGCCAATACGATGTGATGTGAATCGTATCCACGTAAATTATGAAATACGACTGGAATAAACGTTATGTGCTTACAATTTAAATTACAGATATCACGTGCAGGGCCAATAAATTTACCACATGTGAGAATGACGTCTTAAACGATTCTCAACAATCTAATCTCCACATATAACACATTTAGATGTTTTTCAAATCTTTTTTGATCTTTTTCACCCATAGTATACTATTTATTAGTTGATAATTCCTTTTTGAAATATTCGTATTTATCACATAAATCAGTGAGAAACTTTTCAACTACCTTATCATCATCTATAGTAGCTTTGTATAACTGTGACTCTACAACACAAAGGTTTTCATTTAGTATAACACAACAGTAACCAGATGGTTTATGATTGTGTATTTTTGTAGTATTACTAGTGGCTAGTTCAGGATTCGTAATATCATTTGGAATGATAAACGATTCGAAATCTGCGTATATAACAAAAGGCACGCGTAATGTTGAAGAATAGTATTTAAACGATACTACAGTACCACGTCTACAGTTCTCTTCTTTACCGATCCATTCGTTTGGCATTCTAATTATCTGAACGTTTCCTTGCTTACACTATTCAATATGTATTGCAAGCTTTTCTTTAGCTTCGCTTTCACTAGTCCGAAATTTAAAACAATAGGAGCAATATTCATATTTTCTACAACTTTTATTATTATCACTCAAAATCCTTGATAAACCATTATGTTCGTTTGTCATATTTATTAGAGTGTAATGAGAGCAAAGTAATTTAACATCGGTTAATAATAACAACCAAACAACGATTTTTTTATTATCATTCACACGTTTTATATATACATTATTAGAATTAAATGATTCTTTGTCATCTTCGATATCATAACACAACACATTTACACCAATATCTGGGTTTTGAGCTTCAAATTTATCAATGTCTTTAACACAAACAGGATAGTCTATTCCATTCATGTTTAAATGATTTTCAAATTGTTTGTAGAAGAAACACGATAATTATGATTACTATTAGAAAGTAAATGTGCTAGAATAGACCATAAAAACATTTTTGATCATCATTTTGTTCATTTATTACAGCGCGTTTATTATATAAAGCTTTTGGTACTGGTAAATATGTACTGTTGCCACCATAAAGCGGATCGAATTCTGATATTGAAAGATCCAATCTTAATATTTTATTCATAACCCTACCACTTCCCATTTCAATAAGTCTTTTAGAAGATTCGTTAATTTTTTCATAGGCTTCCAAATACTGTTCATTTAATTCGCTTGGATTTTCACATACATTTAAGGCAAATCGAGTGCTGCTGTGTAAGTTATCTTCACAAAAATTACATTTATCAGCCACGCATTTTTATAACTCAACAACAACGACGACATAATATTTAATAATGTCTCCTTTTTATTTTTCAACTAGTAATCTTATAGCGTTAAATACCCTACCTTTCATATCCATTAGACATTCATAAATATCTACAAAATTTTTATCGCTAACAATCCACGATTGTTTTGTTAAAGACCCACAAGCTTAATGCTTGTTTTGTATCTGGCATTTGAATATGTAACATCAATTCAGAAACAGATATTTAATATCAGATATCTATTTAATTTATTCCGAATATTAAAATTTTGTTTAATTATAATTTTAAAGGCTGCATCAATAGACAGTTTATTTTCCACGAAAACTTTCATTTTTTTCAATTTGTTTGATTTATAGAGTTTTTTCACAAGAAATAAATAAATATTTATTATATTCACCAATTAATTGTATAGTAAATGGATTAGAAGTGTATTTTTTATATAATTGTTCAATATCATCTTTTATATTATCTGAAAATGTAATTAAAACATACTTGTCAGACAGATTTTTGTAACAAAATACTATTTTCTAGCATCATCAACTTGTTCGAATTGCAGGGTTTTTTGCATTTTTATTATAATTTAAATAATCTTATGATATTGATGTTAACATTCTCTCTCTCTCTCTCTCTCTCTATATATATATATATATATAAATGTATATATACATGTAAAAGATTGGAAATTCCCCATTGACGTCATAGGAAACAGAATTGTGCTTTTAATAGCAAATACACTCTTGCATGGTGAAAATTTAACTAGAAAGAGGGGGGGGGGGCTCGTAAAAAAATGTTCAGTTTCTGCCACAATCATTAATTGTTATTTGATGTATTGATTTGTGAAAGCGAGACAGAGTCGTGTTTTTCTGTGCTTTTTGTAGTAAATACACTCTTTTATGGTAAACATTTAACTAGAAACAGGGGGGCACTCTCGTAAAAAAAAAGGTTCAGGTTCTGCGTCAGTGGCTCGATGCTCAAGACTGGTTGGCCTGACGCAAAATCTGAACATTTTATACGACTAATGTATTTAATCGTAAAGTAATTTTAGTTATAAAAACATCTTCAAACCGATTATTGTATTTTTACCAGAATATTTATTACAAAATGAATAAAAAAGAAGTTTATTCGCAATGGCAAGGTCATTCCTTGTTTTTCCTCGGTATCGTCAAGTCTCCGTTTAGGTAAGGTATAACCGAAAAGCACTGTCCGTGAAGATATTTGTACAGCAAAAGTTTATCGTAGTAAAAAAAACTTTATTAAAAAAAAAAAAAAACAAATAATTTTTAAAATCTAAAAATTTTCCTCGTAAGTTAAAACGGAAAGCGAGTGAAAAGCCATAAAAATCCAACTCTTAAGATGTTATAAGAATATTTTTTTAAATATTTTTTAGATTGCAGAACTTTACAACTTTATAACATGAAAACAGAAAAAAAAACAGAAAGTAAATGACTGAAATGCGATGTTACAGGAACACGTTGGAAATTAGGCGGGTCGATAAAATTCAAAACGAAAAGGTCTTAAGACGAATAAGAATTCAATTAATTTCTAATAAATTAGTAGAAGAATTTTGTAAAGAGCCGTGTAGAAGAAGAAAACCGTTTAGGAAGAAAAACATCGGAATATATGAAACAACTAACCGTGGATGAAGAATATAGTAAAGAGCAGCACAAAACAGAAAGGAATGGATAACAGCATCGAACCGGTTGATTGACTAATGACTCCAAAAAATTGGTTAAGTTTTAGTTAATATAATTCGCCGCCTTCTAACAGAAATTCTTTTATCGCTATAGTTTGGTCCAATATCAGTTAACCTTCAACTCGGTTTTTGGTGTGCGCCAACGCGCGCACACGCACACACTCACACATACAAAAACACACAAACAAACGTTTTATTTCAGATCGGCAAAGTTTTAATTCGACCTTTGCGGGCAAAAATTAAGTATTTCAGTAAATGAAAATCGAAAATAGCGAAAAGGAAATCGTATTAACTTATTTCTGTAGCGTAATGATAAACGTTTGAATCATATATAATTAAATTAGTATTTCAAATGTAACTTCAGGAAAATCACCCGGAAAACGCGAGGTAAAAAACATCTACGTATTCCTTCATGTCGTTATCTATTCTAAGTCGTAGCTTATGATTCGTAGTAAACAGGCTACGAGTGGACGCGCGTCTTAATTGTTGAAAGCTGCTCGATTAATTAACGATTTTTTTATTAGTACGCAAAGAATGGTTTTCCGTATTTTATGTAAATAAAACAGGTTGCATACTTGTTAGCCTGTTTACACGATATGCTCGGTCGTGTTTCAAAACTACACATTTTTTTTCTAACGCATGTTTTTTCATTTTAATACAGGTAGGCCTACAAGATAAAAAAAAAACCATCTTAATCCACATTAGGTAAAATAATATTTGAAGCGATCCTTTTGTTGTTCGCAGTCGGAGTATGTCGTCGTCGTCGCACTAAAACGACAAACAGCAGGGACATCCGGTTACTGAGATCCATCTCCTAAAGGTTATTCTCAGGCTAAAATTCTGTCTTTAATTTTATCGTATGTCGATAAGTTAATTAAAATTTTCTCTTTCTTTAGTTCATTTAAATTCTTTCTGTAGCAAGCGAGAAACGCAATCGCGGTATGCTATTTAAGTATTAACACGTATACGGTTACGTCATTTATCAAAAAATGAATGAACGAGCTTCGATCCGTGTTTAACCTTGAGAAGGTGATTTTGATTCGTTGTAGCCGATAATTTTGGTCGCCTTTAGCCACTTCATGTTTGATAACGTAACGCGCACTTTTTCTACGTTTTTTTAATTTAGACTATTTATCTTAAATAACATAACAAGAAATATCGCCTAACTGCATTTTTCCGTACGCTTACCCGTGTTTTACTTAAAACAACTAGAAATTTTAGATTAAGTAAATTTAAAAAACGATAATAGTAACACCGACTTCAAAAGGTACTAAAAATAGAAGAAACCTATTTGATTTTCTGTAACTTTCGACTTTTGTTAGGTCTGCGTCAGATAGTGGTTTAGTAGATTTTTTAAAATTTTGTGCTGAATGCAAAATGTCGAATTAAAGAGATTTGAATTTAAAAATAACAGTAATAACTTTTTTTAATGTTTAATTTTTTTTCGATAAATTACACTACCGCACGTTAACATGGGAGCGGTCTACGTGTTATGTTTTTTTTTTTTACTGTTAGTATTTTTTTTTTACATGTAAAAAGTGTTAAATAACAGATTAAATGAAATTCAAAAGGAAAAATGTAATAAAAATTAAGGTAAAATGATGTTAAACAAGGATGGGAAAATACAAATAGAACGTGGTCAGGAGGTATCGCCGAGTGGATTCCTACAGGATGCGGATAAACTTAAAAAATAAGCGCAAACTCGCACGGATTTCCAATTTGTAATAAACGGTGAATACTTTATTATTTTTCGACGAATAAAAAAATAGCAATAATACTAATAATGATGTCGCATGGAGTGTTATCGAGAACAGGCCGGTAGTGAAAGTCATTTTTATAAATGGAGAAGGGTCGGAGAGTCCGTGTGTTAAAAGAGTGTAGAGCGGGCGCGAGCGATGCCGCGTTCTTCTCAGTAATCAATAGCAAGTGGACAGGAGTGGGGGGTGAGAGGCGGAGTCCGAAGTCGCTATGGCAACGACGCCTCGCTAGCCTCACACCTGAGGTGACGCCCGCCGGCACCCGACCAACATGGCCACCTTCACACCACACCGCAACGCCACCTACCCGTTAGCTGGTTCCACGCCCGCCGCTGCTTCTCGGCCTCTGTTGTCGGGTCTAATTAATAAGTCGGAGGCCGCATCGGCCACAACCCGCAGCCGCAATACGATATCAAGATGGGGCTCGGCTTTTGTCTTGACAATTATCGAATGGAAGTTACGATTCAACAATTATTATTACGATTCGTTTTTGTTGAATGAATAAATTGAAACCTTAAGAGGATTAATTATAACTTCGCATATAGCCCTCGGTTTACGCCGTTATTACAGTATTACCGCTATCATTTCAAAACCTTATTTAATGTTACAGAATCATTTCTCATCCGAACGACAGAATTCACAACTCTATGTATAATCATAAAATATCCCTACAATATCGAGGAATAACGATAAATTAAATATAACCAATTCCATACCGCGTTGCAATATTATCCGCTAACAGTAGGTTATCCAACTTTAAAAATATTTATTTGGTTTAAAGCAAGTCAAAACTAACAAAGACTATGTTACTGCTATTATTACACCAGTACATCTCAAACATAGCAATATTACACACGGTATTAATATAATTTTTATACACACACACACACACACACACACACATATATATATATATATATATATATATATATATATATATATACAATACTCAAATACTTATTAAAATTATTCGAACAATAAAATGACCGATTATGAAGAAGAGTATAATTTATCATTAAGGATCTCAATTAGATAATTACGAATGTTTATGGGAGATTTATTTTATACTCGTCTTTCGACGACAGAAAAGAAGCCAATACGGTATTTTGTACTTAACTTTAAATTAATAACGGTTGATGACAATGAACATCTTATATATCATGAAAATGGGCATTCTAGCGTTAAAACTACAGAAATATGGGGTTGCATTCGTTCGTATAACATCGGAAGTAGATATTAAATTCGGACGTAATTCGCAGAACAAGATACTTAGAAGTACACTTATTATTTAACATGGGTAATTTTTAATCGTTTGCAGTACGGTGCAACAATCAAGGTCGACTTACATAGATTTAAAGTAAGGATAAGCTAGCTCGATTTAAAATCGATCTTTAAAATACGAATTAACATTTTAATAGTTTGAACAGTCGTATAAATTGATGGATATTTTTTCCTTATTTGTTTTACGTACGATTTGTGTTTTCATTAATTACATTTGTAACTATTTTAACCGATCACTTTCGAAATCATTTGTATTTACGTACGGTTTATGACGTATTTATTTATTACGTTTGCAATAGTAAATGTTTTATATTAATAGTAAACATTTTATAAAGTAAAATCGGTTTCGATTATAAAGCCTGAAATAATATAGCGGCATGTAAAAAGCAAAAATACCACGCGGTTTCATCACCGATCAGAAGATCGGTCAGGAGTCACACAGAATATAAGAACTCGGGGGAAATAAAACGACCGAAATAAGTCTTTGTTTATCTTCGAAACTTGATCTAACAAACATATCAAATTTCATTAAAATTCAGAAGACGCCTGTTACGGTCAAACCGTATTAACACGCTTTTAAGAATTAAATCGACTTTCCTACACAAATCTAAGAAATCGATATCTGTGGTGATTACATTAATAGGTAAAACGTAATACGTAAAAATTGAACCCTGTTCTAAAGTAATATGTTGTACGATATTAGAAAACACTGAAAAAACATAAAACAAAAAAATATATCTGCATACAAGGTGTGATCAAAAAATACGGTGAATGACTTTTTATAGCGGCAACTGCCGACGCTACATCCATATGCTGTAATTTGTCCAATAGCGTGATTAACTGAGACAGGCAGGGACAAGTTGTAACACGTTCGAGCTTGCCAGTCAGCTGCTAGAGCCGCTAGAGTGAGGTGGTGTTTATCGTGTCTGTCGCGCAAAATGGATTTTGAACAACGCATTAACATTAAGTTTTGTTTTAAGTCGCAAAAGAGTGCCAAAGAAGCTCACGAAATGTTAGAATCGGTGTACGGCGATAATGTGGTAACTTTGAAGACCGTGTACAAGTGGTATGACCGATTTAAAAACGGAAATGAGTCTGTGGAAGACGAGCAGCGTGCGGGACGTCCAGTAACCTCAAAAAGATTTGAAAATGTGCAAAAAGTGGAAACAATGGTTCGTTCAAACAGGCGAATGAGTATTCGAGAGCTATAGGAAGACCTTAACATCTCGTACGGATCCGTTCAAAGCATTTTAACAAATGAATTGCAAATGAGACGAGTGAGTGCAAAATTTGTTCCCAGACTTTTGAGTGATGAACAGAAGGAAAATCGTGTGTCAATTTGCACGGAGTTGAAGGGTCGTCTTCATGCAGATCCGGACTTCATGGCCAAAATTGTAACTGGAGATGAAATTTGGGTCTATGGCTATGACCCTGAGACCAAAATGCAGAGTTCCCAATGGAAAACCGGTTCATCTCCTAACCCTAAAAAGGCACGTCAGTCAAAATCCAACATCAAGGTCATGCTCGTTGTTTTTTCGATAGTGAGGGCATAGTGCGATCTGAGTTCGTTCCAAGGGGAACAACTGTAAACTCTGAATTTTATAAGGATGTACTGCAACGTTTGCGAAACGACGTACGAAGAAAGCGACCAGAAAAATGGACCGATGGCTTCCTTCTTCACCACGACAACGCGCCGTGTCACACCTCGCTTCTCATTCGCGAGTTTTTGGCCGAAAAAAGTGTTCCTGTCTGTCCACATCCACCATACTCACCGGATTTAGCACCATGCGACTTTTGGCTCTTCCCAAAAATTAAAATTGTGCTTAAAGGAAAACGTTTTGACACCATTGCTGACATTGAGAGGGCCACGACCGAGCAGCTGAAAGCCCTTCCGAAAGACGCCTTCCAGAAATGCCTCCAGTCATGGAGTCAACGTTGGGATAAGTGCATTGCTAGCCAAGGACAGTACTTTGAAGGAGATTAAATCGAATTCTATGTAACCTTATTAAAAAATTATTCACCGTATTTTTTGATCACACCTCGTACATATGCAAATTCGAACAAAAAATTATTGAAAAAAAATCATCTTCTACCACAGAAAGTTAAGTTCTTAACAAATTTAAGTCATTTTTCTATCTAAAAAAAAAAAATAAAAAGTTCTGTGAAAAACAATATATCATCGGTAAAATCGTCCTTGTATACGCATAATTATAAAAATCGAGAGATAATTGTAGCCACATAGATCGAAAACGGTAGGACCAAATCGAATGGAACAGATTTTTCTTTTAACAACGCGATAAAACGCGGAACACTTTCATAGTTATATAGAAATTATTCTTTTCCGCGTAAGAATCTTCAGAAGCTAATCGCATAGCTTCTTCTTCAGTAAATTTATCTGTGCGATTGTAATTAATGCGTAAATCTTTAAAAAAAAAATAATTTCAAGCGTTACTGTACGTTAAACGAACCGATTTCGACGAGTCTTTTTGTTCATTATACAGAAAAAGTATTTTAGAGAAAATTACTTAAACGGTCCGTTAAGTAGCATTTCTAAATGTCACGATTAGAAAATTTGTTAAATAGAAACTACAACGCCCCTACAAACATAAAATTAGAAGATAAATTTATTTTTTATAGACGTAATTACTACTTAAACTAATTTCCGATATAATTGCAATTTCAATGTGTCTTTACAATCGATAAAAGTAAATACATTACTATGTTTTTGAATTTCTTTTATGTAAAGCGACGTTAAAAATTATTTCGATACTATAATTGCAGACAGGAATAATAATGTATTTTGTTTTTAACCGGCCACCGTTGTATAAATATTTTCTGAGATAGAAGTCAGTTTTTTAACGCATGTTAAAATTTAAAACCTTTGCTTAAGCGAATCCATCACGCTTAACTTATATGTGAATATTTTTAGAAAAGTCTTTCTTAAAAAGTGTTCCCTACCTCTAAAAAAATATATATTCTGTTTTTATTTTAACTTTTAATTTTCGTAGAATAAAACAGGTTGATTACACCAAATAGAATAAACCTTAATACGGCGTTGTTTAAAAGTAAAGAAAGAATGTCGATAAATAATTTTTTAAACGGTATTTCGTTCTGTTGTTTTTAGCTTTATAAACAATAAATTTATAAGTCGTTTATATTCGTTTACATATTTACCGTTTCTTTTTTGTAGTTTTATTAATTAAGCTGCTTCTACTTAGGACGATCGTTTAAGGGTCGAGATACACATTTATATAAATATCAATACATATTTACACATTTTATGTAATCGTATACAATACACATTTATATACATAATTTTTGTACCGAACCGTACTTCAATGTTTTTCTTTAAGCGATTTTATTAAAATAAAAATAAAATAAATATAGTTTTTTTTAAAAGTTTTAATTAAAAACTTATTTAAATAATAAAAAAAGAACATAAAACCGCGAATCATACGATATATTAATAAAACAATTTTATAAATATTTTCTTAAAATATTAATTATCAACTCCATCTAAACTTAAGGATTAGACTATTATTCGGTTTAAAATAAACCTCAAACGTTTTTTTTTAATAAACAAGATTAAAATAGAATTAAAAAATTTGTTAACCGTAAAGACAACGATAAACGACATACAAAAAAGATAATTAAAACATAATTTAGGTACTTTTTACAAAGTATAAATAATTTATAATCGTAATATGATTTTTTTTAAATGCAATTTTAAAATATAACTGTATAATCTCAAAACAACTGCGTCTCTACTTCCTATAATAGCTGTTCTTCCTTCAAATGTTTTATGAAAGTTTTAAACTTAAATACAACGATTCCATTATATAAAAAACCACATCTCAGCCAAACACGAATGTTAAAAGCCGTTTAATAAATACACTTGAACATTTATTTGATTATATTCATACCGTACACAAAAATGTAATAATTAATTATAGATTGGAACACTAATTATAGAAGGTAAATACACTAATTACACTAATTATAGAAGGTAAAACGGAATAATTCTCAGATATTTTATTAACGTAATAATCGATAGAAATAAAGATACAAATAACGTCTGCTAAATAATTTGCAATAACGAAATTCAAATAAAAATAACGTAGAAAAATATAGACGCGATAAAAAACCGTTGACCAATACGAAAAAATAAACTTTCGATTATCCAGGGGGAGCGCGAAATTTCTTGTTTTAAAATATTTACGAAATTAAAAATAAACCGTAAGAAATATTTAAATTCTGAGTAAGATAAAAATATACCTTAAACAAGGAAAAAGTAAGTCTTTGTAAATAAGCCGATGCGATGTTTAGTTTACTATGGGAATCGATACTAATGTTTAGATCGCATTTGAATTACCAGAAAAACATTAATATTTTTCGGTAACACTTTCTCACCCGATTTTATGAACGTTAATTCGACGATAAACAAATTATTTACCGCTTAAACCGAGAACCGATTTTTATAGGAAGCTGTAGTGATTGTTTAAATCTGCTAAATAAAAATAATCCCGTCGAAAAAAGAATAGAAAAAAAATTACTTAATAAAGATTTTATATATTATATGTAGATAAAGTTCTAATGTGAAAAATATTTTACCGGATACAACTCGGAATTATAAACGAAATAAATACGGATTATTTAATACGAATAGAAAATAGCAGTTCCACGCGATAAAATAAATCGATACTGAAAATATAGATAATTAGCAACGAAATCGTGCCCGGATACAAGTAGCTAACGAGGTTTGGGGGTGAAAAAAACGCAACGAATCTAAAAGTTATATCGAGGGAAAGTTCAACCCGATATGTTTCAGGAGTCCGCATCGAAAAGCACTGAACATTACGCGAAGATCCTGAATGAAAATGTATTTAATTAAATAAACAAAATAATCTAACCTCAACTGTAATTAATTTTAAAAAAAAGAATCTGTTCCGACGAATAAAATATATCACCCGTTATTTTAAAAGAATTTAATTTTAACATCGTACACACGTCTAAAAAACAGAATACAGAATGAAAAATAATGTTACAAAGTGAAAGTAATGCGAGTAGGAGACAACAACCGATGAATATCTACACAAAAGAAGGAAGAATTTAACATATAAAACAATACGATATAGGCATCGCGTTAACAAAAGCATGCGAAAGAGAAAACAAAGTTGCACGGAAACAACGGGTAAGAAACATTAACTAAAAATTATTATGAAGTAAGCGCTACAATTGAAGAAAGCGTCTTCTGAATCGGTTATAATAAAGGGTACGTCAGTGAAGCGTGAAAATTTCAAAGCCCGGTTATTCATTTGACGTTCGGGTGAAAGCGCTGAACTCGATGATATTCTTCTGTCAGCGGTTTAATGCCGTTTAGTAAACACGGAACAACGGTCGGGTGCACATCGTGCTTTCTGTGCTAAATCGTTTAATAAAAACGGTGAATCCGCAAAAATTGTTCGAATGTTATTTTACAATCGGTTTAATTTTCCGTATCACGGGCGATTACCGTCTGTTCGTGCGATTAAATCACGGGTAAAAAGTTTGAGGAAATCGGGTCCGCATCAAATTTAAAATGTCAGAACACCAATAAATATCGATAGACTTCTAACTGCCATAATACGTAGTCCAA
Organism: Lycorma delicatula; assembly: GCF_047948215.1. NCBI lineage: Eukaryota > Metazoa > Arthropoda > Insecta > Hemiptera > Fulgoridae > Lycorma > Lycorma delicatula. The sequence continues at coordinate 23,204,214 of NC_134458.1, forward strand.
AACGTTCTACGATTAAACGTGCGTTTCCATTGAATATCACTGAACCACCGATCCGTCGAATCGTATATAACGACTTAAGTTTTCACCCCTGTAAAATTCGCTCGCATGAATCTTTGTCGGGAAATGTTGCAGCAGTATTTGGACTGTGATGAAAACTTAATCCACCGTATGTTTATGTCAGATTAAACTAATTTTCACCTGGACTGCTGAAAACCCGCTTTAGTTACACGAGAAACCGTTACGAAGTCCGAAAGTCGCAGTGCGGTATTCGCGTTCGTTATCTGGCATTACGGACCGTTCTTTTTTCCATGACGATCCAGTAAACGCTACAACCGTTACTTCGGCAAGTTACACAACATTTTAGAGACGAGAATTAGTTTAAGTTCTATAAATTACGCTGTTCCAGTAAGACAAACCGTACCGCTCGTGCGTCTACTAGTACTTTAAGAGAACGCTTTTCGACCCGTATCGTATCCAAAAACGAAGACGTTGTTCGGCCGCCTAGATGTCCTGATTTGTCCGCATACGACCTTTTTCACTGGGGCTTGCTCAACATCGAGATGTATGTAGAGCGACCGCAAACGTTAGCGGAACTAAAATTAAAAATTCAAGAAGCTATACGCACTACACCGGTCGTATTAAGGTGGGTAATGAAAAATTTTCGATTAAGATTAAGAGAGTGTCTAGATTGTAACGATGCCCACCTGTCGAGCGTTTTTTTTTGTTTTTTTTTTTTTTAAATAAAACGGTACGTGTTACTTAACAGAAAACTGTAGAAACATTCACTTTACGATAAAAATCTATTTAAATACAGGCGTTTTAAATCTTCCCGCTTCACTGACGTATATTTTACTTCCATATCAGTGTAACATATGGGATACTAAGTAGAGAAAAAGGATGGCTGGAGGCGTATAACATACGGGCATAGAGAATATTAAGCGGATATGTAACAGAGGACAGCGATAAAGAGAATACAAGTTTAATCGAAACGATTCAAAATAGCAAATTTAAAGAAAGAAGAAAAATCAAACAAAAAGATGCCAGAAGAGTAAGTAGAGGTGAATAAAGAAGCTAGAAAATAATAAAAATTATACACGACCTATTATGAATCAGAAGCTGTCAGGATCTTAAAAAGTTAGCCGGAAATAGAGTAGGATGTAGATTGACGTGGTGTAAAGGATTTCGCCTCAAGGTAAAATCATATGATAATGATACGTCAAAAATAGATTTCAAACAAGTTTCGACGACCAATTTATTACACTAATTAGCAGAAGCGTTTTAATTTTTAAATTAAACGATTTCTAAATTTCAATAATATTTCTTTTTAACGAATTTATCTCTACTTAACTCCTATGTAAGGTACGGAACATGTAACGTTTACAGTTTACTCGTATATAATTTATAAAATATTTTATTTTTTTTTATTTTGTCAATTATACGTGATCGCCATCCTCATAACTATCCAGGTAACTGGAAGTGTATTTAAGACAACCTTCTAAATAATTTAATATATTGGAAAATAAGTTTTAATATGAGAATACAATAAATAAAAGCTAAATACAACGTATCCTTAATTTTTTCTTGCCGAGATTTCGAATTTATTTAGTTTTAATGTACAAGGTGAATTTACGGTGTATAATTCGTTCCATGTTTTTATTTTTTCTGCATTTTTGAAAAAAAAAGGAGTAAATAAAGAGCAAACAGAGCTCTCTATGTTAAAAGTTTAAAAGATATATCCAACCGTAAACAAAATATGAAAAAGAGAGTAAAAAGTGCCTCATTTTTAAAACCGCTTTGAAAATTTAACAGTTTTAAAACTGCCTTACGTAACCAAAAAAAGCAATTTCAAGTAGTCCTCAGCGATCAACAGTATTTAAATTCATCTGATACCAAGAAAAAGTCTCGCTTAAGATAAGATGAAAAAGAAATTCCGGTTTCAATTTTCATCAGCACATCCCTTTAGATTTCCACTTTTCAAAACTGGAACGCTTAAAGTGTTCTTTTATACGCAAATAAAATATAAAATTATGCCGATTCTATTATTTCAAGGAGTTTATTTTTTCTTCGATTTAAAAATTGAATTAGATCTACGTAAACAGGTTTACATTAACGGGCAGTTTAGTATTTGTGTACGCTCAAATAAACCTTAACTTTAAAGTCTACAACTTAACACGACGTAACTTTACACAACGTAACTACATATAATCTTTAGCTTTAAAAAATAATGAATATGTTTATAATTACAACAAAAGAGATAAGGAAAAATAAACTTTACGAAGAGTAAAGTAAAAATTAATAATTATTACAACCAAATACACAATTTAAAAAATAAAAAAACAAACAACGACATGAAATCAGTAGTTCAAGTAATGTAAGAATAGCCTACACATATTTAAAGCTGATTAATATGAACAAAAATTATCACTATTTTGAAAAGATTTAACAAACCAATTTTTTAATTAAAATAACTTACATTAAGTTCGTCGCACGTTTATAATATAAATAACATGCCCGCAGGTCGCAATAACATGCTGCCGTAGTAAAAATTATAAATGCTGCTTTAGGGTTAATATCTAAAATTTCAAAAATGTTATTTCGATTTTAATAAAACTGTTTATGAAATTTTGCACATTTTAATAGACATATTTAATAATCGTTGGAAAATCTTTACAGAATTATTACTGAAAAATAAAAGTCATTTTATTCAGTTTAATATACACTTCCATATTATCGACTGACCTTCCAAAAATATTGATTTAAGGTCTTTAATATCGAAGCGATTTCAAATTTTTACCGTAGAAATTAGTTTAAAAAAATTCCACGATTTACCCAGTAGTATATTACTGGGAGTATACGTGGAACACTCCGTGGAGTATACAAGAGAGGTTAAAAAATCCTTCAAAACTTTTTTTTTATTATTAACCGGTTTTAAAGAAGGCTCCTTTTTTGATGATTGTTAAATAAAAGCGCTTCTCTTAAAATTACAAGGACTTTTTAATTCTTTCATTACAGGTTTTCAATACGTTACATTCAGATTACTACGTAACACGAACAATATATATTTAAAATGTAACACAGATTCTTCAGTTTAGTGAGTAATTTTTGGTTCAATTCTGTTGACCGAATGCAAATGTGTTTTGTACTTGAAAAATAATTTTTTTTTGTCGTCAGTCATTTGACTGGTTTGATGCAGCTCTCCAAGATTCCTTATCTAGCGCTAGTCGTTTCATTTCAGTATACCCCTACATCCTACACCCCTAACAATTTATTTTAGAAATTCCAAACGTTGCCTGCCTGCACAATTTTTTCCTTCTACTTTTCCCTCCAATATTAAAGCGACTATTCCAGGATGCCTTAGTATGTGGCCTACAAGTCTACCTCTTCTTTTAACTATATTTTTCAAAATGCTTCTTTCTTCATTAATTTGCCGCAACACTACTTCATTGCCACTTTACCCACCCATCTGATTTTTAACATTCTCCTGTAGCACCGCATTTCAAAAGCTTCGAATCTTTTCTTCTCAGGTACTCCGATCGCCCAAGTTTCACTTCCTTGTAAAGCTACGCTTCAAACATATACATTCAAAAATCTCTTCCTGACGTTTAAATTAATTTTTGATGTAAACAAATTACATTTCTGACCGAAGGCTCGTTTCGCCTGTGCTATTCGGCATTTTATATCGCTCCTGCTTCGTCCATCTTTAGTAATTCTACTTCCCAAATAACAAAATCCTTCTACGTCCATAATCTTTTATCTTCCTATTTTTAAATTCACTGGTCCATCTTCGTTATTTTTAGTACATTTCATTACTTTCGTGTTTTTTGTTTATTTTCATGCGGTAGTTCTTGCGTTGGACTTCCATACCATTCATTGTTTCTTCTAAATATTTTTTACTGTCGGCTAGAACTACTATATCATCAGCAAATCGTATCATCTTTATCTTTTCACCTTGTACTGTTATTCCGGATTTAAATTGTTCTTTAACATCATTAACTGCTAGTTCTTTGTAAAAATTAAATGTAACGGGGATTGGGAACATCCTTGTCAGACTCCCTTTTTGATTATGGCTTCTTTCTTCTGTTCTTCAATTATTACTGTTGCTGTTTGGTTCCTGTAAATGTTAGCAATTATTCTTATACCTCTGTATTTCAACCTTAATTTTTTTTAAATGCTTAACAATTTATTCCAGTCTGCATTATCGAATGCCTTTTCTAGGTCTATAAATGCCAAGTATGTCGGTTTGTTTTTCTTTAATGTTCCTTCTACTATTAATCTGAGCGCTAAAACTGCTTCCCTTGTCCCTATACTTTTCCTGAAACCAAATTGGCCTTCTCCTAACATTTCTTCCACTCTCCTTTCAATTCTACTGTACAGATGCTAGTTAAAATTTCTGATGCACGATTAGTTAAGCTAATTGTTCTGTATTATTCACATTTATCTGCTTCTGCTTTCTTTGGTATCATGACTATAACACTCTTTTTGAAGTCTGACGGAAGCTACCCTTTTTCGTAAATATTACGCACCATTTTGTATAATCTATCAATAGCTTTCTCACCTGCACTGCGCAGTAATTCTGCAGGTATTCCGTCTATTACAGGAAATAAGAAAAAAATGACGAAGACCTTTGGAATAATAAGAATATTAAACGATAAAAATTCTGGGTTTTTCCATAAAAAAAAGTGATATTACAAACAATTTATAAGAACGTAAAATAAGAAAAAATAATAATTTAATGACAACATTTTAAGTTATTTTTTACTTCATCAAAAATTTAACTATTATGAAAATAATATTCGTATTATTAAATAAAATAAATCATCTCTAATAAATACATGAACATTAAAGCATTATAAAACTGCGGCCTCCCGGAAGCGCTGTAAGGTGCAGAATGTTTACAGTACTTTTCAAAACAAGAAATAACAAAAGTAGAGAAAAGAATTCCAAGAAAAATATACGGACTAAAATATGAAGATGGAATTTACAAATTGAAAAGTGAAAAAGAAATTTACAAAGATACAGAAAAAATTGGTAATGTCATCCGAAAAAGGAGATCAAGATTTTACGGACATTTATACAGAATAAACAACAAATTGACAAAACATATAGTCAGTTTTTATGAAAACAGAACCGCAAAGTCCACACTAAGGATCTGACTGAAGACCGAGATGAATTGAGAAAATTGATACGATAATCTAAGCTTCCAGAGAAAAGATAAAGGAGCACACCTTAAAAGATAAACTGAAGAAAGGAACAACAATCGAGCGAAAGAATGATCTTTCGGGAAAAGAAAAACATGCTCGAACTATGTAAACGCGATCCTTAGTTAAATAACCAAAAAAATTAATTTTCATTGTACTTCCTTAACTTTGATATATTCAGCAAACTAAATTTGACTTTTGTGAGAATATAAATAACATTATTTATTCAAATTAAAAGGTAATATAATTGAATATAATTCTTTTAAATTTGATCGAAATTAATGCGATAAGTCGTAACTAGACACAATAGAATTTAAAAAGATCATGTGACTGTTTTTCAACTATATTTTGTACAAGAGTAGTTAAAAATGTTACAAATTGAGTAATCAAAGTTACGTAACAAACAAATTCTCCTAAAACATATTTACACATACACATTTATCTAAGCGCAAACTGTTTTAAACTAACAAATAATCTTGCCCTTATTTTTGTGTGTACATGAATGCAGGAGCGACGCGCGCATCGAAACCCCCGCGACTTATTGGGTACAGTTAAGCGACTGTGGTAGAGTAGATGTATCCATTACAGCTCATGAATATTAGAAAAGACTAGAATACAGGACGGGTATACTAATGCATTGCATTACGTTACACGACTACTGTTCCATCATCTGAATGTACACACACACACACACACACACACATATATATATATATATGCGCGTGTGTGTATGTTGTATGTGTTTCGGTTGTTTTAGAACGACAGAGCTTCCCTCTAGACTGTTATCCGATTTCAATTAGGTAGATACATACAATAGTTACAGCAAGTAGCAGCGCATCGATAATGGGTTAGTTCGTACCTACTGCAATACATCAAATATAAAAATACTTATGTAAAGTCTACTCGCTATGAAGGCGATATGCGACTAAAAACAGTACGATATTCATTTATTTAAATTGTTTATATTCACTACACGCGTTCTGATGAGTTTTTTTTTATCGCTAAACTTCCTTCATAATCCCGTAAAATAATTTTTCATTATTCCCTTATAAATTTCTTGTTAACCTAAAAAATTTCATTTCATTACAAACATTTTTCACGGAAAAACTGAAAAAAGATAGATTTTTATGATTTTTAAAATTATTTTTACTCTTTTAACTGTATTTTCACCTATATAAAACGAAAGACAAGTATAAAGTACGCTCTAACTAATCGATTAGTTTGTCCTCGCCAAATTTGGGAGGGTTTTCGATCAACGGTTTCTAAGTTATCGATTATTTTCAAGAATTAGTAATTAGTCAGGAGTTATTTCTAAATAAGAAATTTGGTGTGTCTGTTACTGTAATAAAACAATTTTTCACGCAGTCGAACAGCTGATATCAAGAATTACTATTGTACAATCAACTAATTGTACAAATAACAGTACAAAAATCATTTCTTGATCCTGACAATCGAAGAAATTAATTGTGCTACTTGCACGATGTAAAAAGACACAGTCATCAAATCTTCATGTATACGTAATGTAAACGCTTCTTAAACTGTAAAAACTTCATTTATACCTTTACGTGTTCTAATTGCGGTTCTAAACGGATTACTTACGGCTTTGTTCGGATATTTGTGTACGTATTTGAAGGTTTCCGGTTGTACACACATATAAAAAGTATTAAAAAAAACACTTATTAATTTAAAAAAGTAAACAAATTTAAAAAAAATTAAATAAAAAATTTGCAGAAAATGAAAATACGTATATTACAAATCACGTTATTTATTAATAGAGAAGAAAAAATGAGTATAGATAAATAGGTTCATCGGGAAAATTATAATCTCTAATAGTGGTTCCCAAATTTATTCGATTCTCGGCGTCCTTGCTGAATCAATAATTTCCCAAGCCACCCTACGTTAAATTCTAACAAAAGTATACTTTGTGACATAGCCGATCATTTTTTGCAAGGGGTATTAGGTATTAACAATTAGGAGTGGATATTCATTTTTACTGACATCCAAAATTCAGTTAATTTAACGCTGTTAAACTTTGTATCCGGTTTACCGTCAAGGCAACTCCATCAGATTTTCTTCTTGTACAGTATTAAATTAAAACGGAGTAGTGACACCAAACGGACCTTGAATCCATGCAAATTTATCGATATCATCTCTCAAAGCAAGCGATAAGCTGGAATAAGTGTTCTTCAAAAATGTAATTTATACCTAGATAGAAATCGACTCCACTGGAGGTCAAAAACTGTTGCAACAAGAGAAAAGTTTCTTATTTCCGACTTCATTCGTTTTTCGTTTCCGTAAATTTATTATTTTTTTAAACCTAAAACTTTCTCAACTGATTTTAAAAGATGTCGGGAGAGATTAAGAGTATTCAAGATTTCAAAAATGTCATAAGCTATTAATAATTATATTAAGCTATTATAAATGAATTAAGCTAGTTTTACCAAGAAATCTTCATCCGCAAAACGTTCGGTATACTTATGTTCCTCATTTCTTTTTTAAAAAAATAAATTTTTTTCCGCAATCCAAACAAACGGGATGATGCATACCGTAACAAAATCATTGCGAAATGCTGTAATGCAAAAAAGACGTACGTTCGGATCCCATCCTAACGTAGTATTTGAAAAATTTCGCCTTCAACGGCTGAGGTTTTATATTCATATTAAGAGTTCATATTTCCGGTTCGATTTAGGTCACAGATATCTTGACGCGAGCGTTTCCCTGTGCATAACGCAGCGGGTCCACAGCGCTTCAGGGGCTTTCTTCGAATAAAGACCTGCGATCCTCCGTAACAGTCACCGACACGATTAGCTCGCTTCAAACCGTTTTCGGATAAAAGATTATCAAGGATCTGGAAGAAGTCTTCTCCTCTGCGGTAGCAGCGATACCTTAACAGAAGATAACTTCTTTTACAGTGTTATCGCCATCTATAAACCGTACATAGTAAATCGTCCGAGCAAAATTATCATCACCGCCCTCAGCTACGAGCTGTATTCTGCGGCCGATTGTATTATCGGATAAAGACGTTCCGATAAGCAAAAACTCGTTACGACCACAGAAGAACAGGGGAAAAAACCCCATCGCTCAAAATTTTCCGTAGTAAGCCCGACGCGGAATGCTTTTTTATTCTAAGCTTTACCTTACAGATTATAAAAAAAATTTTTTTTAATAAATGTATGTTGTTTGTTGCCACGTCAAGTCCACAGATATGCTAGTGATATTCAGCCCGCCAAGCGATACCTACATACTGTTCTCTATATGGAACGGCTGTACATGAATATCAATTCTCTTAGAGAAGACAACCGATTACTACTTCTTAAACCTCAGACGCTTTACAAGCATCGCAGGTGTGAGAAAGACTGGAAAAATTAGTATAAAATGACAAATTAATGACCTCCTTTACGTCGTAAAATAACCAAATAAGCGGTATATAAATAATGATCGGTAATATATACCCAAATTCTCAGCAACGGGATCTCCAAACTTTTAAAGTAAGGTAAAAATATCCAACCGAATGGTTACCAAGATAATTGTGCCGTGTACTATAATAAATGACGATCTAATCGAAGTTATTATTGAACTATGTATTTACATTAATAAAAAAACTTTGTTTTTTATTTATCTTCTACATTCATTTTACCTACTGTGCTCTGGACTTAGGTGTAAAGGAAACAAGTTCATTTAACAACAGGTACTCACTTTGATACTTCCATTCGTCTATCTAGGGATAGGCCGATTTGTTTGTTTAGGCACCCTGTCTGCAGATGTTTCTTTGATTTCTGGAGAAAAATGAATCACTATTGCAGCATATATTTAAACCGACCGATGTAAAAATGTTAATCGGTGATGTTTTATTCCCGTTAAGTTAAAAGTTCCTCAACCTTCCGAGAGACTAACGGCAAAAAAAGCGCTAGCGGCTTACAGGACTACTTGCAATTTCCTTCCGGCTCATATATTGAGAAAAGTTGTCGTTTCTCATCGTACAACATTAACCTTTATTCTTAATTTTTTCCTCGTTTTCGGTGATTTAAGTGCGGGTCTAACTCTGTTAGGATACCGGAACCTTTAGAACCCGTACATTCTCGGTGTAATTTTACGAGGGAGACGCAGGAAATTAAGATAAAGAAAGTTAGTTTCGTGCGAGCGTGTAATGGGCAGAGCCTGGTTTCCGAATTCCTCCTGTAATACACGTATAGTTTTTATTAATTTAGTGTTGTATAGTTCAAACGAAAAATACGCGACAACGAATTCATGAGTTGACGCATTCTACAAAAAATAATCAAACGTTTAAGGAAATATTTGATAAAGTTTTAATATTTTAAGTTTTCCACTTTTTCTCAAACGTATTACGAATAAAATAATTTTTTTCTTTTTTGAAAAATCTTGTGAGATTTAAAAGAAGTTCTAATTTTGTCTCATCGAATAGCTAATAAAGAAAGGTGAGAAACATTAAATAACCGAGAGGTTGAAAAAGTGAAGTATTAGTACGTACGCTTTCCCGACATCGGCACGTATTTGGTTTTGCCTGACACTGTACTTTAAGGGGTTCGAAATATAAAGGGCAGGAGTTGTAGCGATGCCGCCATTTTCGAGCTGCCATTTTTATGAAATGCCGCCGACGCGGTGCTAACCCCTGCACCCAAACAAGTCTCCAGGTCGAGAGAAAGACTCTCTTAATTAATTCACCTACCCTCAGTATTCTGTGTTCCCTTGCTTTATAACTAGATTTCACTCACCCGTCCCTTTCAATAGACTTCTCCTTAAACGCACGCGCACACACACACACACCCTTTTAGTCGTAGCCGATTCGGATGACATCATGCAGCCTAGGGGCGTCTGATATGAACCCCCTTAACGACTAATAGAGAATACACACACACACACACACACACAGATAGAGAGAGAGAGAGAGAGAGAGAGAGCGAGAGGGGGTTCTTCTGTCAAATACAATCTCTTTTCCCGATTCAATCACGCCAAGGTTTTCCGAGTTACTTAACTGGCAATCTTCTGTACTATCATCAAATGAAAAAGGGTAGAAGTCGTTGTACGTTAAAGTGGACATTGCTGCTGCAATGTCTACTCACCCTGTTGCAGTAAAAAAAAAGATTAAAAAAGTAATCAGAATTAATTAAATATATAAATTAAAAATTACTTAAAACGATAAAAATGATAATAGTTTATATAATTAGTTTAAAAAAAATGATTGTTAAAACTACGAAACGTATTACGTCGGTCTTGTAAAATAAATAACGTCTTATCTTTTCAAAATAAATGCACTTTCATTATTTATTGTCAATTCTTTTTCAATCGTTTGTCTATATGGGCTACATTGTTAGGGCCGTATTTATGTGCGGGTAGTAGGACCAAAGTATCATAAGCGAAAGACGTACCTAGGTATACGCGTTTACGTAGATTTATTGAAATGAACATCGATGCTCATGTAAGCTAAAAAAAATCGCCTAAACAAAATCCCCAATTTTTCTGAAAATTAATTTTTGGAAGAGTATTCGCAATAAACAAATCCCTTCTCGGGAATATCCTCGACACACATCTTAGAACATAAGGACTGAACTACGAGTAACAATTTTTTCGGCATACTGTGGATCAATAGACTATACAGTGTATGGATTCAATGTGTATGTGCGTTTTTTTTTTATTTTACCCTAGATTCTAATCTTGTACGTGCAGGATGAAAACCTTACACACAACCTTGGACAAGTAAGAGGTGCATGAAAATGAGACAACTGTGTAACAAAAAAGGATAAGACGGTCGGGTTTAAATAAATTTAACAGAATTGTTGATACGATATCTTCACTACGCACCGACCTTACTTCCATTTTTTTTTTCAAAAAAAATTACTGAACTAAGTTTGAAATTATAAAATCTCAACACAAAGACAGACGACATTAAAGCTCACCTTGATAAACTTATCATGGATAATAGTAAATTAGAAAAAAATGTGCAAAATTTAAGAATATGGAATGTACGATATGTAAAGAGAAATATATAGCTTCCTATAATATATTAGTAAATAATATTGAAATATCTTGAATTTGGGAAATAGGAGAAGAGAATTTATGAAAACCTTTTGTACAGTCGTTGCATTATACAGTTTCTTTTACGTTTTGTACATTACCTTTACACTTAAAACAGAATGCCGTTAAAAAACGTTCATCCTACAAAAAATGAATATGGAGTTTTTAATTAATGCAAATTATTTCAGAACTGACGAATTCATATATTAATAGAGTAATAACTACACCAAAATTTTTAACAGACTCGGTACGAAAAGCCGAGACACAATTAGGGAGCGGCGAGCACTGACTCATCGAATACTAAACCGGCACTGATGAAATGAATTGTTCTGATAATAATAATAATTATTATTCAGAAACTAGTTATCAATCTATCGATATTTCGGAGATTCGGATTAACAACTTAACATTACGAAATTTAATCTAATTAATCCACAACCGAACTTAACGGAACGTTCAGTTACTTCCGATTACTATACGGCGTAAGGCGTATAGTAGTATTCATATAAGGTTGACTGTTATTCTTTCATAAAGGGTTGTATTATTGGATATCTACAAGTTAAATTCCAAGAAATGACAATGCTGTTTGGTACAAAAGGGAATCTTTTATTTTTTTTTTGGTTTTGTATTTCAATCATCAATCAGTCTGTGTGAAAGAAGTTTTAAATAATATTGTACTGCGTACTAAGTGACAATGCAAGACGACGAAACAATGAAAAAAATATTTACTTCTCATTGGAAAAAATATTTTTATGTTTAGCTCGATCTGTCCTAGAAAGTTATTTAATAAAAATTCATTGTATTATTACTATTATGATATCGTTTTCTAATATATATATTTATACAATAAAATATGTTTCGGCTCCAGTTTAATACGCTTAATTGAACGATCTATCTTCGCTAGATATATGTATACCAACAATGTACAGCATACACATTGAATCCATACACTGTATAGTCTATTCATCCACAGTATGCCGAAAAAATTGTTACTCGTAGTTCAGTCCTTATGTTCTAAGATGTGTGTCGAGAATATTCCCGAGAAGGGATTTGTTTATTGCGAATACTCTTCCAAAAATTAATTTTCAGAAAAAATTGGGGATTTTGTTTAGGCGATTTTTTTAGCTTACATGAGCATCGATGTTCATTTCAATAAATCTACGTAAACTCGTATACCTAGGTACGTCTTTCGCTTATGATACTTTGGTCCTACTACCCGCATATAAATACGGCCCTAACAATGCAGCCCATATAGACAAACGATTGACAATAAATAATGAAAGTGCATTTATTTTGAAAATAGCATAGGATTACTGTCTTGTGCCGTTCATAGAGCAATAGTAACCGATCCAAGTACCGTTACGAAAAATATTCATGTAAATAAATCTTATTGTCCAAAGCCTGTACCTGCCGGTATCGACCCCGATCCCTTATATAAACGGTATTGGTAATCGACGCGATGACCGCGTATCCACACCGGTTCAATAGTTCATTATTTCATAAATTTTTGTGAATAAATTGAGCCGCTCCCAAAAAGGAACTGCACCATCATAAAAACGCTGTGTCAGAATCTTCGCCGGTTAGCAGTGCATCGTACCGTGATAACTTGGATCTTTAACTTCTCGTGCGATTAATTTTCGTGTAAATTTTCTCCCGCTTTAAAAACGGGAAGAAAAAGATACTCCGTACGGGAACACTACAAAACGAGAGTAAAGAACAAAAAGGAGGTGTATGTATGCGAGTAAGAACTTCATATATCATTATTATCGATCTAATTTTACCCAAAAATGTAGGGCAAGGTACAGATTCAGTGAGCGTTCCTAAATCTTTCGTCGAAGTAAATCGGTCGTTTGCCGTAAAGGTTAATTCTTAAAGAATACGGTTTAAATGATATATTTAAAAAATAACATTACTTTATTAAAGTACGGACGATAAAATAGTTAATCGAATTATAATAGCTAATAATCGGTTATCTCTGCGTAACATTTGACTGTTTTATCAAGACTAAAACTATATATATACGTTTTTCTTATCTGCTATATGGCGTTGTCGGCATACACAAACACAAATTTACAAACACTACATACAATTAATTTATGCTTATTCGACAATATTTACGCTAAATTATTTTGTTATCTTTTAACGTACTGTGTACCTCCAGAAGAACGCTTCATAAAAAAAACCACTCGTTTGATAAAATGTTTTAAAATGCCGATCGATGAAAAACAACAATTTTGACATAAAACGAATAAAATTTAAAATCAATCACCTATTCAGCGAGGAAGATGTGGACGTCGAGGAACACGAGTAACAAGACGGTACGACTCCATTTACGCCAAGGAGCACGTGTCCCATATCCTCTATTCACTCCCGACGCAGATCCGCCGATATTCGTTAGTTATTTTGTCTCGATAAGGGAAAGTCGACAGATTAATACTAAATCCATAAGTATTCTTGCCTTCTCGTAAATCAACGTAACAGATAGGGAAGGAAGCTAATATTTTTGACAAAATGCACGATTTTTGGGGTCCTAAATTAATATAGTTTGTAGTGAATGCACCGTGCTCTAGGGTAGTGGGTTTACAAATGTAAATTTATTTATTTCTGGTGAAAGCAATCGTTATGATGGAATATGCGCACGTTACCGGAACACTATTAGGGAGTTTTGAGCACGAGCTACGGAAGGAGTTTTTCAATATTTGAGGTATTCATTGACACCAGCATCAAGGAATTCCCTATCTATCTACTGCCCTCTTAGATACGGAGTACAATCGTACGATTGATGTTCGTAACGTCATCGACACGTCTGACGATTCGATTCCTCAGTGTGCGGGTTGCAGCAAAATTCGAAATGAAAGTATTTTCAATTTCCCGATCTCCTCATCAGTACGTCCAAAGCCTATCTTCGCTAAGTTTTGTGAATACAAAAGAAAACAGGCGCGACTCCGACTACCTCGTTTCTCAAATTTAAGATGTCCTAGACGAGTACGAAGCCCGTAAATGTTTGGCATTGATGGGAGGTAACGCCAGAAATCTACAGAAAACTTTTGAAGAGAACAACGCACAGTTGTTCTTTTGAACGGGGAATCCTTTTCACCACGACAGCGTCCGCTTTGATTAAATGTGCAATTAATATCGCTAGAACGATAAAAATAGCCAAAGGTTGTGCCACTGCGAAAGATAAACAAAACCCGCATATCATTAAGGCTTCCTCGTAAAACTCATCGTTTGTCAAATTTACATCGCCTAAAAAGTTTATACAAAAAAACTGTTTTCAGCAACCGTCTGTGAAAAAAGATTCGAGGATCTATTTGAACACCATAAGGAGGTTAAAAATTAATGTTTTAGATGACGAGGTATTTTTTGGTTCTCGTAGAAAAACTTATTTCATTGTTAAAACCGATTCGCGATGCGATTCTTGTTCTGGAAGGCGATAAATACTTAATTACAAAGTGTGTGGTATTTAAAGAAATTAGAAAAAGATTTTATCGGTTTTTACCGAACAGCTTCCTCTCAAGCGCGGAACAAAACGACTACGTGAAGATTTTCAAGAACGAATGAAGACATTTGTGCACCCGATTAATTAAATCCAGCCTCACAGGGGTCAAACTGCACAGCCGAGGAGTTAATTGACGGAATGGTGTTCATCGACCGAATAGCCTAAAAAATGCCCGCGAATGAGAAATCTGTAACGGCGTAATTAGTAGGATGCAGGAGCAAGAAACAAAATATCTGGGCTATAGATTTCCCGCGAAGGTCGATAGATAGCACGGCACCCGTAGAACGGTGGTCAGAACTACTATGGAGGACTGACTAAAGTAAAGTAATCGATCGCATTTTCGCATATCGCTCCAGCGATATCAGCGGCGACTGAGAGGAGCTTCAGTCGTTTCTGTTTTATCCAGAAAAAAAAGAAATCGTCTAACGACGGAAAGGGCTGGGAAAATTAGATTTATAGGCTACAATTATTATCATTTTCAGAAAGAGCCCGATCGTGTTTCTCAGGTGACTTCAAAAGCCACCATATCGCAACGGCCGACTTCTCAAAAAAGTGAAGAGGAAGGAAGCGGAGAGGAAGATGATGAAGAATAAGGCGTAGAAATTAGCGATAGTTTAGAGTGAATTTTGTGGTGTTTATAAATATTAAAGCGATTTGTACGGTTTTTAACCTTAAATATGAGGATTAGAGTAATAAATCTGGTCGCATTATGCTTAGGCTAGCACAAATATACCCTCTAGGACTCAGCAGCAGGGGCACACAACAGTAAGAATGTGCATTTGTATCTATAATTTACCCGTAGCTATTTTTAAAGGAAAAGGGAGGATGTAAAATACAAATTCAATTAAAAATAATTAATTCCAAAAATTTCCGGGAGCATTCCCCTAAAAAAAAAATCACGGAAATTTACCCATCACTCGTGATGACATTCACTTGCGCCAATATATTACTGTACTCGACCGCTAAGCAACGCTGTCAGTAATGTTAGAAAAAGAAATCTGTGTAATCCTTATCCGAATTTTTCAGAAAGGAAAAAGGTTTTATATAACAATTTAACTTTTTTTTTGATATGACAACTGATATACAAGCGATTTTATTTTCCTGTAGGTGTTTTGAATACGTTTGAATGATTGTACGATACGAAATATTTTCACGTATGACTTAAATTAATTTTACGCACGTACATAGTTATATAAACATAATATAACACCATATAAATGTAATGATACTAGCATCCCCCGTCGCGGCTTCTTCAGCCCTATATGCATGCAGAACATAAAAAATAGGAAATAGATTTTTTAGTAACTATGTCTCGGTTGTTGCTCTCAAGAATTATTGCTATTCACAAAACAAATTAATTTGATTGAACAACAAATCTTCAGTAAATAAAATAAGAGAGCTTATACGTATAATTGGTCGTGGAAGAAATACTCTGAACGAAGATCCACTCCGACGCGATTGAAGATTTGGCCTTACTATATATTTTAATAGTAACAGCAAAAGAAACTTTGACGGGGAACTGTAGACGTTTAAATTGAAATGTTAATCTGTAGAGATAATGGGGATTCGAGGAATAAACGCAGTCTTTCCTGCCGCTGGCCTGGTAAGAATTATTACCTTCAATGGTATTTTTACGCATAGCTCTGATCTGTAGTCTTGTCTGGTACCATCGCATAGATCGGGAGGTTGAAGGTTATATAACAACAGAAATCGGAGAACCGACTTTTATTTTCAATGTATGAAGAGAAAATCGACCTTAAATTTAATAGAACATAATAATTTTCTGAAGAAATCGATTTCGGTATCGAATTAAATATTCCTCAAGCCATCAATATTTTATAAAATATGTGTATAGTCGTTATTCCCTTTAATTCTATTATCAAACACGTCTCATTTTACAAATATTGCAATAGTAATACCGATTAAGTTTATACAATGACACTAAATTTAGTAAATAGTATAATAACTGTTTGAAAAAACCGATATCGATATAGACAACGATCGATATAACGATATTAAATCTTACAAAAAAGTTCTACGTTATTTATTTATACTTTTTTTTTTAATTTATGATTAAAATAGAAGTGACATTGGCAAGGTTTGGATCTGCGGTAAATATTCCGGGGGTCATAAGAAAGCTACAGTTAAAATTTCTTGGTGCAGCAGTTTTCACGGTTAGCGGGAATAAACGAAAGAGACGTCGTCTCTTTATATAGTAATGAAATCCACCCTGAGAGGTCGCTATCCGTATCTGTTACATCTTCTCTATTCTCCGCCGAACGTTTGGCTTCTTGTTAGATTACCTTACAGGTATGCTATAATTTTTAACTTTTTTCTGGGCTCTTATTTTTTTATCTTCTGCCAATTTGAAATTTGGGCGCGGAGGAGATTAGATAAAGAGAAAAAATGTAGGTGTAATTAGAAGAATAAACGAGAATACCGTAAGAGTTTAATCAGAGCGATTGTAACAGGGACGCTACCCGGCTGGGTCGTATCGTAAGAGGGCCAAAAAAAAAATAGTGAAATATCAGTAGAAAAAAATTAGAAAAAAGTCGGCGGAAAATATAAACAATCTAAAGGGAAACGCGTACTACCAGGATTTTACTAATTTTTTAGCGGGCGATAAAGGAAATTGGAGAGACAAGATACAGTGAAGATATATCTGCCTTAGGGCAGATGACCGTAAACTTTGTAAATAATATATTTTCAGAAATTATTAAGTCAGATTTAATATTTATTAATGTAGGAGTTTGTATGTAATGAAATATACTCGTGTATATATATTAGTTTGTAAAATAGAAAATGTTTATCAGAATCTTGTAAAATATAATCCATTATGATATATAATAAATAGTCTAATACGAGAACCGTTTGCAGTTTGACCCTGGAAACAAGGCGTATATATTCGTTCCGTTTTTATCGTACGATCAATTCAGTAAAATAATCTTGATCCACATTTGTGCAGTGGGAGGAGGGAAGTTTCGGTGTAATCTGTTTAATAACAACCGAGCCGCCTACTGCGAATACACAGTAGCATTAATAGACATGATTTGAAGAGATGTGTTCACCGATACGTGAAAAATGCCCTTTTTCTGCGCGCTCTTTTAATATATAGATATCACACACAATAAACGGTTACACAATAGCAAACAACAGAACAAACCTCCCTCGAACTATCTATCTCCCCTTACCTGACCCGACGCACAGCGCGAACCACCAAGAGTACCCGGAGGCTTCAACGTTTCTTCGTTCATCTCTTCAAAAGAATCTCTAGGCTATACGGTTAACGTTTCTTTTTGAAAGAAACAATTGCGATATTTTTACGGATTCTTTCGAAAGGGGAAAAAGAACGAATCCGAATAAAAAAGAAAGGAATATTTTTCTGTAGAGACTGAGCGAAGAAACCGTATACCGATACGGAACGAACACCGACACTCGTTTGATATATGTTTGTACATCGTGAAACAAAGGAAGGTAAAATACGTTTTCTTTATTCGAAAGAATAAGGAAATACGGAATAAATAATAAGAAAAACTGAATAAATAAATAATAAAAAAGAATAAAAAAATAAGAATTACTCTGGGTTGTGATCCGATATTGCAAATTGTTCTCGCAAAAGTAGAATTTTCTTTTTTCTATATTCTTATTTAAATTATTTATGTTATTATTATTACTATTATAACATAACCGAAAAGTAATTGTGATCTTATATTAAAAAAAAAACAACACAAACGCATTAAAATTGAGTAACGATTGAAAAAATAATCGACTGGAAAATTCAGGTTTGTTTTATTAATTACCTCAAACATATAAAAATTCTAAATATAAATATACTAAGGTACGATTAAGAAGCTGCCGATTAGGTACGTATGAACTTAACAAAATATTACTTAACCTTACGTACAGGGATTTAAAATATATTTTCATTAAATCTCTCGTGAAAATTTGTAGAATATATACCTTTAATAGATAAAAACGAAATCAAAATAAAAGGATTAAAAAATACGTGTTATAAGATATTTAAATTAAAAAAATCTCTCTATGCACACATACACTCACATATACCGTCTGTCCCACGAAGAGGTATACGCTTTCGATTTAGTATCGCTCGCCATTCCACCACCGATTGTATTGAAACTTTACAGAGCTATCAACGAAGGTTGGAAAATTACTATGTGGAAATTTCAACCTTCTAGAATGTATAGAAACAAAATGGCTGCTTCCAAATAAAAACATCAATTTCCTATAAACCACATTTTTATTCCACAGTTTTCACAGTTTTAATCCACAGATTATGATTATTTCAAACGGTTTAAGTAGTATCACGTAATTTTATAGTTATTTTTGTTGGACTGAAATTTAAATAAAGTACTACCCCCAAATAGTTTTTGCTACCAGCTACCAGTCCCAAATACGGTGGACTGATAGCTATTGAATAATAAACGTGGTAACTTTTCAAATGATCACCCGGTATAAAGTTGAAGATAGTATACTTTCATTTTTTACAATAAAAAATAATAAAAGAATTAAACGCATTATTATATAAACGATATTAACGGTTCTCGAGTTCGTTTAACGAACGCACTCAATGTTATCGAGAAGAATTGCTTTTTTTCGTATTTTATAAATAAACATATTAGCAATAAGGTCCATCGTATGAAAAAATACAACAAGCTCTTTAGAAAACTATTGTTTACAATTTCTTTTATTAAAATGTAAAATGCGAAAGCGTTTGCAAGATAATGATCCTTTCAGGTAGATTCCCTTTCGCGTGTTTTATATATTTTTTTTCTCTAGTTTAATTTTTGATTTTTCATTGTTTTTATTACACGTTCTGAAGTAATTTTATTTATGTTTATAGATTCTTAGTATACATGTAGCTATTTATATATCGATGATAACGTTGCAAAATTTCTTTACGTACTCTTTTTTTTCTAAAACGTTAAATCGAGGAATAATACGCCTGCTCTAAGCCGTTTGAACTTTTAAATCGTCAAAATTTGGCGCTCTTGACGATGCGATATAAAGGAAAAGTTCAAAATGTAAATAAAGAAGTTTTGAAAAGTAACTTTGATTTAAAAAAAAGAAAAAAAACCATTTTATCGAGGGAGTTCCGAAAAGAGCTGTTTTTTCATTTTCAGTTAGTGATTAATGCGGTTAAAGGAAAAGATATGAACGGATCTATTATTAATAACAAAGAAAATTTCAAGTAAAGAACCTAATTCTTGCGATCGAGAATTTAATTTCTTGACTTTCGACCGTTATTCTCATGTAAATTACAATTTAAACGAAACAAATAACCTGTAAAATGAAATATATTATACAAAAATTAAATTTTTTAGTTTAATAAAATATTCAATCGATCGCTCTCTATTCACACATTTATGTAGTTAAAGAATTGTTTTAAAAATTTGCAATAGTTACTCCTGTTAAAATATTGTATTTCACTTACCGGAAGGAAGTCGTGACTTGCTTCCTTTTTCTTCATCATTTTCTTCTTCTTTGATTTTTATTTTATTCTCTTCTATTTCATCTTCTCCTTTTCTATCATCTCTATTACCTGTAGTTTTTTTTTCAATAATCAGATTGGAATTACAAGGTTGCGGAGAATTCCGCTCGATCCGATTAATTTGTGGAGCGACATCGTCGAGCTTCGGTCTATTACAGCGAACGACAGTCTCGTTACGTTCATCGGCAATAGTTTTCTTTAATTTATCTACAACAAAATAAATTAAACGGCAATGAACACACTACAGCTAGACAAGTAAATACAGGGAATATTTCTTTTTTTTTTTTAAATATTCTTAGAAAAAATAATCGACCGCAATTAATATTATGCAAATAAAAACATGCGCTAAATAAATAGTTATTGAAATATAAACGTACAAAAAATAAATAAAAAAGAGAAAAACTTGAAGAACCGTTAAAAGAAATCGCATTTCGATTGTTAAATAATCATCACTAGTAGATAAACAAAGTCGGCAGAGGATCGCGAGACTTTCTCGGCTACGCCGTCAAGTATAACTTTTAAGAAAGTAATGAAAAAAAAACTTGCTTCTCATTTCCAGTTCGGAATATAAAATAGGCGCCAAAGCTACTTTAATTTTAATAACCCTTTAAGCGATGAAGAAAAAAAAAGCTGAAAAACAAAAGCTAAATAACATATATAATCGAAATCAACATAAACGATCGAAATTTATTTTATGCGATATCCACCTGTCCGCAGAACGAATCTTGAAAAAAATTATTACGATCATCACCCCATATACAAAAATAGTTGAGTTAAAATTGAAGAAATTACTGAAAAATACATCAGTAACCACCTAATAATTTTTTTCTCACCGTTTCAACAACTACCGTATTTATTCGAGTACCCACCGCACTGTTTTTCTTGGTATTGGAGAGAAAAAATAAGGGTGCGGAGCTTACTGAAACATAGCCTTTAGCCAGGATAATTTATGTAAAATAAACGTTTCTTAGAAGTACCTCAATTCAATCGCATAAATATAGTTACATTAGGCTTTCGTTTATCAATACCGGATGCCGCTTATACAGACTACATCCTTAATTATTAACATCCTGTTCATCTTAACGATAGGAACGAAGTTACGGTATTTCTATAAAACCGATTCATTCTGTATAGGCTGCATCCAGTTCTAATGATACTACAGTTACAGTATCGGTTACCCATCGTCGTCTTGTCTATTCGCCAAAGTCGTTGTACTGTTTGCATATGTGGACGGTTATGTGCATTTTATCTGTTTAGTTATCTTGTAAAGTTTAATACGGTGATTTATTTTAATTACGCCATTAAAATGAGTACAAAAGGACAGCGTCTACGATCTTTTATAGTAAATGAAAAACTGCGCGTTATAGAAGAGGCTGAATAAATTAGAAATCGGGCGGCAGGAAGAAACTTCGACGTAGATGAAAGCTGCATTCGAGACTGGCGTAAGAAGAAACAACTTCTGGTGAAAGGCACTGGTAATAAAAGGGTTTTTCGTGGCTTAAAACCAAAATACACAGACAGAAAAAAAACTGTACGACTTTGTTATGAAAAAAGGAAATGCAGTTATGCTGTCACGACAGAAATGTGTCAATCATATGCTTGTTAAATCGCTAAATCATTGAATAAAGTCGATTAATTCCATGAAATTAGTAAGGAAAGGTTTTAAAAAATGCGGAATATCTAATGAGCTTGATGGTAGTGAAGACTGCCAAAAACCTTTGGCAGAGCGACGTGGAGACTACCGGTAACTCTTCTACAGACATTGACAGTGACAGTGACAGTGATTAATTAAAAATAAAATCCCATATTAAAAAGCGTATTGAAATGATCCTTTTCAACATGATACTGTCTTTTCGTTTTACTGGGCTACTGATTCTGAACTAAACAAGTACTTACGGTAATTAATTATTTATGTAATATAAATATTGTAATTTAAATGAACAAATTAGATGCTTTACTTTCTGAATATTTTCGTATTTACGTATTTTTTATTCATATCTGTTGCGCTTGAAAACACCGGTATATACTCGATTTTTTTTTTTAGATTTTCGGTCCGGAAAATCAAGGTGCAGGGTTTATTCGGGAGCGGGGGCTACTCGAATAAATACGGTAATTTCGACGACTTGGATACAAAAATTTTACAGTTGTTGGCCATTTTTTTTCGAGGAACATTGACTTTTAGTCAGAAATTATAAAAATAACTAGCGATTTCGATTCGATAAGTTTCTTTAGTAAAAAAATGAGAACGATATAAAAAAAAAGTCTAATTATTATCTCCCGTTCTCTCTTTTTTTCTTACAGAAGCTTTTTCAAATACTCCATCAATCGGTTCTCATAATTATCCATCCCAAGCATAACGACGATTATTTAAACTTGTTAAAAAAATTTCCGTATTTCTTTGTTTACTGAAAACGGATCACAGGTGGCTTTTTTTAAAAATAACATTGATTATCGTGGGGGGAAATAGGGACATTAACTGAAGACGAAAAATTATTAACAGATTTTTAAGGATATTATATTTGGCACATTATATAAGAGCGTAAAATAAGAATTACGTTAAAACGTTTTTTCAAAGATTAACAGAGTAAAGAACAGTAAATAAAATTCTAAAGGTCAATCTCGATATAATTATATTTTTCTTCTTATTTATTTTTTTTTTTTTACTGTTATTATGAAACGAGGTATAAAATGTAATAAATAGTAGTACAAAAAAACTAATAAATAAATTACAATTTCTCACGCACAAATCTACGTTAAAAATTGGTTGACATTTTGAGCTATTTCAATAAAAAAACAGAATATATTAATGAAAAAGATAAAATGTCGATATAAAATGCCGAATAGTACAGGCGAAACGAGCGTTCAGTCAGAAATATAATTTCTTCACATCAAAACTAATTTAAACGTCAAGAAAACATTTTTGAAAGTATCTGTTTGCAGCGTAGCTTTATATGGAAGTGAAACTTGGACGGTCGGAATATTTGAAGAGAAAAGATCTTTTGAAATGCGGTGCTATAGGAGAATGTTAAAAATCAGATGGGTGGATAAAGTGACAAATGAAGAGGTGTTGCGGCAAATTGATAAAGAAAGAAGCATTTAGAAAAATACACTTAAAAGAAGATTGATTTGCATGGCATTTCTTCCGCCACCACCCCATTCCGTCGTCCTACACCATAAGATCGAATGTCTGTGTCACAAACGGCTACTGAGTCTTGAATTAATTTAGCGACCAGTGTCCTAACTAGCTTCTAGAGTTAACCTGATTGCGTGAGCGAACTAAGCATGGTGCCACACACCACCTGCTTCGTGCCCTACCGCTCACTTTTCATATATTCTAAAATATGTAGGCGCACCCAGTCAAATACTAAAATATATATGACATTCAATAAATTAAAATACAGGTCGTCAAGACAGCCATTCGCTACCGCGCCTAGGTCGCTGAATGCCAGCAAGTACCTGTCCACCAATAATAAAGCGCTTGGAGCTTTGATTGGCTGATGGCCAGCCATAACTCTCGGGTAGCTTCCCACAGCAGCGAGGTAGGAGTCTTTCCCTTAAATAAACTACTGATGTCGGTTGAACAAAGCAACATCAAGGAACTACCACACGGTTCGACAATGCGGCTCACGCCACATTGACCCGCCGCTTATGAGTGGCCAATTGCGGCCTTGCGTGGTTGGAGACCACCTGGGCACCCGTTGCCCTTAAAAAGGAAGGAGGCATACCATCGCCCTGTCCTGTATAATCTACACAACGACCTTCCCATAGTCGTGGTGTGCCATTCTTGCTGCCATGCATCCATCGCGAGGCTGTAAAGTCTCCTCCGAAGGCGGGAGATGGAACACTGAAAGAAATTTAGAACCGGTGCATTGTGATCACCGTACTATGCTTTCCCAGAGCAGTTCCACAACCCGCCTTTCAAACAAATTGCCGGTTACCGGCAAGAGGCTGATGGGTCTATAACTGCTGACCACACTCAGACCCTTTCCTGATTTTAAAAGCACCCTCCCAAAATCCATTTTCCAGCAAGTCGGGAAGCAACCCCAGTTTAGGCATCCCGAGAACAGTTTACCAAGGTGCTCTCTTATGACAGGCAGCAAATGATAGAAAATATCCGGCTCAAGTAGGTCAATCCCCGGTGCCTTTCGAGAAACCACTCGGTCTATATCTACGGGTTCCACAGCCCGTTGGCCAGGGGGTAGTGTCTCACCCGCTCTAACACCGACTTTTGCTTCACTTTCCGGAGCATCTGGAAACAGAGTATCCAGGAACGCCTGGTAAGACACCGCTAATGTTAAAGTGTAGTAAAAACCATCGAACACTGGACAGCACGTGCAATGGCTTTGGTCGGTAACATGACTTCGCGAGCTGCCAGAGATTACGCTGCAACTCACGCATGGACTCTTGCCAAAACTTGAGTTTGGCTTCCATTATTGCATGAACGTACTCATTACGGGCGCGCCGGTAGATCCGCAAACCCTCAGCCCGCACATGACTAACGAAAATGCCCGTTCGGGGGCGACGCTAGTATCTTCGCCTAGCGGACACGCGCAGCACGCTAAGATCAGAGGACCACCACTTTTTCCCGGGTTTCCGCTTTCGTTTAACAGACGGCTCCCCGCAAGCAGCGGACATGACGGCTCCAGGCACTTTCCGGTCAGCAGACTGGCCACTACCTAAGGATCCGTCCATTGGCCAAGGCCGGCATAGAATCCTATCGCAGCCAGTCTTGATGGCCCGGCCGAATTGTTCAGCCATCAATTCCACCTCTTCCCTGTGCGCCGTGCGCCATTCCATCCCCTATAAGGCTGCCGCACACTCGCGCCGCAGCCTGTGCTGATCAGACCCCTTAGGTTATAGCGACCCGAATCTTGAGCTCTTGGACAGCCACCGTAAACGATGGGCCAGACAGTCCAACTACTTGTACACCTAAACAGATCGTCACCAAGGTCACGTCGATGTAACTTTTCCCCAGTTCGAAAGAGAACGTTGGCGGTTGTTCTGCCTCGTTAAGCAAGTAGAGGTTCCTGGCTTCAATGAAATGTGCGAAACCAGCACCTCTGGTGTCAGTGAGTGGTGAACCCCAGACGGGAGACTTGGAATTAGCTTCCAAAGCAACCAGCACTCTGGTGCTCGGGAGACCGTCCAGAATCCCGCCCAACGTCGCCAGCAAGTCATCGATACTCCATCGATGCTGGAAGTATCCTGACACCAGTACAACATCGAGCGTATCCATCGTGACTCGCACGATGGTAAATTGCACATCAGAAAACTGAGGCATCCAGAAGACACCTAAGGAGACCAAGCCGACCACGATCGCAGGGAGCGGCCGTTCCCCACGAGAATGAATAACATCGACCCCGTGGAAGCCGACCACCCTATCCCTGACCGTGTACGGCTCCTGGACCAAGAGAACCTCGAGGTCGTACTTCTCAAGAATCCTCTTGACTTCAATGGTGGCCGCCCGGGAATGATCCAGGTTTAACTGCCCCAGGCGCAAACGTTCTCGAAAGCTTCCCCCAATTCAGGCGTCGCCATACGCCGTATTGTTTACGATCTTCGCCCGGACTACGTCATGCGATCTGGACTGTTTGCTCCCAACCCGATGTCCGGCACCAAGGCCCAGGGAGCGAACTTTGCAGGCGCGGTCTTATTAGGGCAGTTAACTGCTTTGTGACCAGCAAGGGTGCAATGACCACACATCTCCAACTGTGCTCTACAGCGGAGAGAGGTGTGTCGAAAACCTTGACATTTGAAGCAACGGGCTACTTCTGTATGGTGGACAGCCCCGTCCACCCAAGGAACAAGATCCGGGCACAAACACCTGCCGGATCTTTGGCATGGTCTCAATTATCAAGTGGCTCTTCGGGGCCTCTTTCTGCCCCAATCTGCCGGATCACTCTGGTTTCCTTGAGGAAGTTTTCAACAGCCATATCCAACACAGGATTTTGGCTGTGTATAGCCCTGAGGATTTCAGGTTGCCATCCCATCTACGTTGACATATACTGTACATCTCAGAAAATATTTCAGCAGATTGTCTCTTCCTCTCTTCTGATGAAAGAGCCGTTGCCCTCGACATTCTTGTTCATTGTTCTAACACTAGATGTATGGGAAGAAGTCCAGCAAGGACTTCTGCCGCCACATCTGAAACAGTCCTGTATGCGAAAATGACACGGAGAACGCACCTTCTGTGATGGGCCTCCAGCACCCCCCTGTATATAACATATACCATGGCTCCCGCTAACACCTCTGCGCCATACAGAAGCGTTGAGCGGGCTACGCTTGTTAAAAGTTTCCTTGCGTTGTTTAGGGTCATTACAGTTGGGCAACAAACCAACAACTATTCCCTACACTCTATTAGCTTTTTTGCTCGCCTCTAGAGTATGCATCCCAAAGCGTAGCCTGGAGTCAATCAACACGCCCAAGTATTTAACAGCCGGCATAGACTGGATGCACCGCCCTTACACGGTGATCATCAGCCTAGGATACCGTTTAGCCGTAATGATCACCACAGCCTCGGTTTTTTCACGCGCTAGTTTCAGTTCAACACCTGGCATCGATTCTCTAATGTTGATCTTCCTAGCCGCCTCTCTCTTGGTGACTGCCTCGACTACCAATGCTAGGTCATCCGCATACTCCACGAAAGTGAATCCTGGAGGTAGTGGAAGACGGAAAACGTCGTCGTATGTGAGGTTCCAGAGGGTCAGTGTAGAGACCGAACCCTGCGGCACTCCCCTAACCAGCACTCGCTCTATTACACTTCCCTCCACATCACAGATTAGCTTCCATCTGTTAGGTATGATTAAATAATTCAGAATATATCCGCGCACCTTGGGCGAGTCAAGTGAGCGCCCGATAGCCGTGTGTTTGAGATGTTACTGAAAGAATTTCTAACACCAACAGTAACCAACACACACATTCTGCCTGTGGACCGGCCATCGTCATGACGAATTACTCTACGGGCCACTCGCAGACAGCAGTAACCGCATCAAGGGCAGACCTACCGCTGGGGAAACCGAATTGTCCCGCAGAGACCGTCTGACTCTTCCACAGTCTCAGCAATTCTGCGCACAATATGCACTCTAGTAATTTAGTTGCGTTTATCACTGCATGCGGCCTATAAGCGGTGGGAAGTTCCGCATCCTTCCCCATCTTGTGCACTAGCACCAGCCTCGGTCTGGTTCACCTTTCCGGGAAGACTCCTTCTTCGAAGCATGCATTAAAGAGATCCAGGAATGCTTCCGGTGAGGCCCGAGCCATTACCTTGACCACCCTGTCAGGCTGTAGAGTTATCTGTTGGCATACGCGCCACAGCAGCATTCACGTCCTCTACAGAAAACAGCAACTCATCACCTTGTTCACCAAACGCGGCAACTTCTACACGAGGGAAGAGACCCGCAATAATGCACCTTATTTCGTTTTAGTCTCTGGTAGTAGGTTCTCTCGATCTCAGGATCCTTTTAAACAATAAGCTAATAGGGTTTCCCCCGGGGTCTGTGTCCACCTCTGACAGGAGACGCTTACAGCGTCTCCGCTTACCTCCGCTCACGCTGTTAGGTAAGCTCTAGGAGCTCTTTAGTACACTGGCCGCTAAACTGTTTCGAAGCTCAGTAGCCGTTTGTGACACTGACATTCGGTTTGATGCTCTAGAGCGACCGAATGGATTGGTGGCGGGAGAAATGTCAAGCAAACACATCGTACCTGTCATTACATATATTAAGCAAGATATAACATGAGTAATAAATAGTACACTAGTCCAAACCTAGCCCTGACGAATCCAGTTCCTTGATGGACCTATCTTATAGGCGTTTGGCTGCGCATCAAAACGGCCGCAGTCCCATCCGTAGACAGTATCCACTCCGGTCTGGTGCGAGGAACATACGGCTCGGAGATGAGCGCTATATCCGCCCTTATCTCCGAGGCGTACCTGACCTGCATGTCATTGGCCAGCTTCGTATGGTTCAGATTAAATGAATAATTTTTAGATTCATTTCCGAGCCGAAATCTGACCAGTCCTCTCCCGGTTATCATCGACTGTCTCTTTACCTGTTCCGTTGGGACATGTAACGGCGTCAGTACGATGACCCTGTGTACCAGAAGTCAGGCATCTAGGCGCTTCCCCGCAGTCAGCTGTCCTGTGGCTCACTCTTTTACAAATAAAATAGGCAACAGATCTGTCGTCATCATTACAGTTCCTGGCAGTGTTGTGGCAGTGTGGCCCGCCTCAAAGCGCGACAGCATCTCAAATGCTGCACCTTGTCAACCCACTCTGCAGGATACATGGCCGATCTTTGCACGGCCTTTCTTCGCTATCTGCGCAGCCAATGGCGCCGGAATTCGCCATATGATAACCTTTGTCTCGCCATAGCCAGGCCTTAGTGAATAACGCATATCGTTGGGCAGATACGGACCAGCGATCTCCCGTAGCTTTTCTTTTATGTCATCCCTTGAATGTTGCTTTCGAGATCCTTGATTCTCAGGGCCGCAGTTCTATACTTCGCTGTCACCTTTCCCTCCTTTATCGTGGAGGTGACCGCCTCCTTGAACTCGCCTGCCTTCTTCCTTTCTTCTCTAACCTTAATCTCCATACGGCTCCCAGTCTTCCGTATGGAGACTAGTCTCCATCTCCGTAGCAGGCGGTACCGTGACCTCGGTTCGTACTTTCTTTAGCAAGTCCTCATAAGAAGCAGTAGATTGCCATATTATCGTTTTCGTTTTGTGCGAAGACGCATTCTGCGTTCCATCACTCTGAACAAGAGGGAGTCAGCCTCTAGAGGCGACTAGAATATAATTCCGCCGTCTTCCTCCCTTCGCATTCCAGGATCTTCCTGGCGAAGATGGCAGACACGGTCCCATACATTTCCACCAGTATATCTCCAAGATTTACTCTCTTATATCTCTTTATATCTCATTTATATCTCTCAGATTTACTCTGCGCTAGAGACCCCGGGCTCAATACCTCTCGGTGCCCGAGAGGTATTGAGCCCGGGGTCTCTAGCGCAGAGATGTATGGGAAAGACTTTCCCCTATATAAATTCCCATGGGACCTAGCCGAAAAAATTAATTAAATAATAATTTTCCAAAGGCCAACGGTAACAATTAATAGTACAAACATAAACTAAGTAAGTGTAACTGTATTAAACTAGAAAATGCACTAAAAACTACACTAAAAGCTCACTTCTTGCAACGTGGTTGTTAACGCGCCAAATCTGGTGGACGTTAACAAGCCTAGTTTTAACCTCTAAATTTAGATTAATTAAAATCAAATATTTTAATGTAACCTTATTATTAATTTTTATCATTCAGATATGATGCTTATAAATACAAACATATGCACTTATATTACTATGAACTAAATTAAACTAGGTTTTACCGCTAATCAAGTTCACGTGTCACTCTTCACCATGTGGTCTTCGTACTCGTACTAATAATGCTTAATAACTAAATAACCGTTAATCGTCTCGTACTCTGGACTAGTGCGATTGCTTATTAAATATCAAAACACAGTTTACCATATAATACACTCCAGATAATAGGAAATAACCACTATTAGATAAATATCGTCTGATAGTGGCAAAATGGCTGCTAGACTAACACGAAATCTCAACCACCAATCGGAGGTATAGAGAGGTATGGAGACACAACTGACTGAGCAACTCAACGGGTTCAGCGAGTTATCGCCCCCCTTCGTCAAGGTGACACAGGCAAACCAGACTCAGAGGAAAGGAAGATAGGGACATATTCGACATCTTAGTCAGTAATCCGACGGATAATGACTTAGTACAGATATTGAAACGAAGATGGCCGGCGGATATGCTCAAAAGTACTGACTTAGTAGACAATATCTCCGAATTTGAAGGGAATATTATTGATTTTTAATCTCGCTATTCGTAGTGGAGGTGTAGCCGGCAAACGTATGATCGGTTATGTTGCTGACCGACTGTTGAGGAGTGGGAAGGTAATGTGATTAAGGAAAATTAGGTGCTAGTTGGAGGTGACACCATCTTCGGCAGTATGTATACTTTGGATATGTATACAATGTACACATTGTACTTCTTTGGCTCAAAAAATGCAGAAGAAATGGGTTTGTCGTTGCTAGAGGCTTCGAGAAAAATTATTTCGGAAGCGGATAACTCGGGTTTTATTTTACCCGCGGAGAAAACTGGAGCTATTGTTAGGTGCATCTTGTCATTCTTGGGCAGATCTGGAAATGCATTGATTAGAGTGTTACCACAAAAAGTCTCAAGAGAGATCGGGAGCGAGAAGCCTCAGTAGAGACAGATCGACACAGACAGTACCAGACAGCCGAACTGTCGCGGTCAGGGCCGAAGGGAGATCCCACGCTGCCCTTTTGCAGACCTTTAAAGATAGCGTGCCTAAAGAGGCGATGGTGGATATCCTTTCGCTAAGGAAAGGATTAAGTGAAGACTTACATATACGGGTGAAAGGGGTCCGCTAGGAAGAACAGTTTAAGGTCATTCTCAAGGATGAAGTTAGTGATTTTAATGTGGATCTTTGGACGAGATTGGAAGCGAACGGTAGGTAGTTCACATGAAGATCTTAGATGTAGACGCCACCACTGAGGACGTCAGAGACGCAGTGGCCCAGGTTATAGTGACCAGCGATGAGTTCAAGGTGACCGTGTTAAAGCCGGCGTACGGGCTGACACAAAACGTCACATTAGTAATGAGTCTTGGATCGGCTAAGAAGTTTATCGAAAAGCGGGTCCGGTGTCAGTCCAGTGCCGCGCCTACATCCGAGAGTCCGAGGCTCGCTGTTATAGGCGTTGGAGAATGGGGCATAAGCCCCAGAACTGCAAGGAACCTGACATGACGAGCCGATGTTTTAACTTTGGCAGGACTGGCCACAGAAATGCAGACTCAAAATAATGCCGCTGTCTGGCATGTGGTACGGAGGAACATAAGTCAGAAGAATGCCAGAACAAAAAATGAAAGTCGTCCAAAACAATAAAAACTGGAGTCGTCCTTCAGTAGACTTAGCGTGGGAGTTGTCGCTAGAGAGAGATGTCGATATAATAATTCTATCAGAGCCGAATGTTATTGCCGTGACTGGAGCACACTTTCTTACAGATCGTAGAACAGCTGCAGGAATTGTCTTTCCAAAGGCGAAGATGCCTATTGTAAGTAGTGAGGCCTCTGGGGGTTTTGTCTGAGCGAACTTAAGGGAAGTGGCGGTATTCTCCACCGACGGTCGACGATCCAGGAGTTTTAGGAAATTCTAGATTTATTACAAGAAGAGGTAGCACGTCACCTGAGGAAGACCATCATTCTTGTGTGCGGGCGACTTCAATTCAAAATCGACTGAGTTTGTTGGTAAAAAGAGAGACGTGAAAGGTCTCCATTTGGCCGAGGTGATACACTCATTGGGGCTTAATTGCGTCAATAACGAGGATTCAACTTTTGAGAAGGGCGGGATCGCTATTTGCATCGATCTCACCTTCGTCACAAACTCCTCGGCGGATAGTGTTGTGGGATGGGAGGTTCTTGACTGTGAGAGCCTCTCAGATCACAGGTTCATTCTGTTCGAGATGAAGCTAGTGAGAGTTTCCCAGTCGGCACGCACCATCGTATCTAAAGCTGGGATCTAACGCTACTCTCGAAGAATTGGGAGCGCCATGTGTGGTATTCAAACTCCCACACAACTGATACACATTGTCTTAGAAGAATGCGATCAGGCAGGTGTCAAGAAAATCGAAGGGGCGACTCGTCATGCATCCAACTGGATGTTGAAGAATGATTACATACCAAGCGACTAGAAAAAGTCCCGACTAGTCTTGCTGAGCATGACAGACCATTTGGATGCAACGGCCCTTCTACCAGTTTGCTTGGGCAATATCGTTAATAAAACCTTTTATCGGCTGCCCACGTGCAGGTTGCTGATAGAGGTTGAAGAGGCGGGAGAGTTTAATGAAGGCAATACGGATTCTGACCCGGGCGATCCACAGTGGATGATGTGAGAACCTTGATGGAAAGAGTGGATATCGCAGCCTAGGGGACATGGAGGACCAAACAGATTTCGTTAGTGGTCCTTTTAGATATCTCGAATGCTTTCAATTCCCTGAAATGAGAATTCATGCTTAAATCGGTGGATGACTGGGACATTAGTTCTTATTTCAGATGCATGGTACAAGCGTACTTAAGTGAAAGATAGTTAATATACCAACATGGTGTAGGTAGGCGACGTTTCAAGATGACCTGTCGTTCCTCAGAGATCCATATTATGGAACATCGAGTTTGATAGGCTACTGAGAATGGCCCTCCCAGATAGTGTCCATATGTTCGCTTTTGCCGACGACCTGGCATTGGTTGTGTCGGCGAAATCGAAGGAGTTGGTGGTTAGTAGAGCCGAAGTCATCACTCAGATTGAGATCTGGTTGGGCGAAGCCGGATTGCGACTTTCATGACGGAAAACTCAGGCTATTCTAATGACCGTAAGAGGGATACAGCCAGTGAGCATCAAGGTAGGAGATACAAACACAGGAATAGGCCTTATATCTCTAAATTTTGTCGACGAAATATTACGATGTAAGTATAAGGACCGAGAAGCGTGCTTCACATGATTTGGTTATTAGAAAAGAACTAGTCGCCATACGACCAGAGCGAAGATGCCGACTACCAAGAAGATGACTTGAACACCTCATGAAGATTTGGGTATCGAGGAACGGCGTTGTGGAGCTGACTGGCCTGGGGGAGAGGTCAGCCTAACAACGGAACCGTCGTGTACCCGCACAAGCGCGGATGGACGGCGGTAATTACACTTCCGGGACACCGGACCCCCGGTACGCGACACCCCTCCGTGGAGCCATCAATTTTTGGTGCCATTCAAGCGGATGGGACTGGATGAACATACCGTCCGATGCATCCCGCTAAGGATTCATACCTGTCTGGAAACCGCGCATGCCTTAAGCATCCAGTTCCTAGACTGGGAATAAGGCGCAGTTTTTGGTTTAGTAGGTTAACTCCCACATACCCGTGGCGGGATGGGTGTTGTGCTTTGGCCCTTTAGGACCTGCATGGCTCCGGGGAGCGATACCAACATATTTGCTCCATTCGTTCGGTATGACGGCCGGAGACTGCAGTAGTTCCATCACTGTGTACGCTAAATGAAAAAAAACCCCGAATACCGACACATGTAAAACGATGTTAAGTGAGTTTACCCCTTCCTACTCGTACTTCCATAAAATAAAATGACCGACAGTTTGTAAATCTCATATTATTCGGTTTCAAATTATTTTTATGTGCGTGTATAAAATTTACTAGATCTAACTAAATATATTTTTGTAGATATTCTTTTTTTATTAACATTGATGCGTGTAATATTTGAATTTGTTCTTTGTATTAATGATAAAACATTCGTTCGATCTGTCTAATATAAAATATTTTGCCATCACTAAAAATTAATTTTTATATTATTTATTGATTTTATGCTACATAATGTGTAATGAAAATATAACGGAGCTCACATTCGGGTGTATCACGAAGTTCTCTTTGTGAAAAAGAATTTGGTTTTTGATTACATTAAATAAGTACTTTTCTGACAGATGTAATAATTTATTGTTTCTAAATAAAATTAGAATTTTTCTAACTTTCCTTTTGTTTTATTCAAATTATCATAAACCATTTTGTTCAGAATTAAATTCTATACGAGTTTTGTGTAAAAGTTTTATGCGTTTATTACCTGTTTAACAAAGTTATCGTCCGTTAAACATAAACAATATTTTTACTCCAATTTATTGGTTCTCAACAACTAATGCAGATACGGTTTTGGGACTTATTTTATTAGATTTTTCTGGTCAAAAACCATAACAAATCCCTTATTCTCTCCGTTAATTAACGTCCTAAAAATTTTCAATACGATCACATTTCACAGGGATAGCTGAAATACGAGCAAATTTTTTCACTAGCCGTAACTCGCAAACGAAGCATTTTAGGACGTGTGTTTATCATGAACTTTTTCCGTTATTTTCAGTAGAATAGGTTATGAAATTCCCGGAAGAACTTCGTTATACTCTGTATATCAAAAGCCACACGATTTTTGTCGGTTAGCGGGAGCCAGATAAAAAGTATAATTAAAAAGTACAAGTAATACTTTTACACAATCTTAACATGTCAAATAAATTACAAATAGGTCAATAAATTTATTATAATTATATAAGCGACAACAAAATCAAATTCGTCAAGATCAGAAAAAGTGATTAAAATTAGTGATAGTAGTAATAGATTTTATCTTTAAAAGCACAGATAGAGTTAATACTTTTTTATAATTATATTATATTTAATTAACAAATCTGCACCTGAATCGTAGACATATCTCTCGAATAACGCTGTTTAATATTTAAGAATACAGACATCGTTGTTATTAGTCACTCGAATCAAGAACTTTTGCAAAACAAAAACAATTTAGAGTAAAAAAAAAAATATAAGGAAAATAATAAGTAAAAATAAATAAGCTAAAAGTGTAAAGGGTAAGGGGCGTGAATAAGAAAAAGGAGTAATAAAGCGTGAAAATAATTAGGATTTATAGTATAATGAAAAGGCTTGCAGCACCCTGAACTCTAATGTTTCAGTAGAATATCGTCTGCATTACGTAAAAAACTTGTACTTGTAATTTTTATTAATGAATTCGAACCGTACGTAAAGATCTAATATGACATTCGTAAGCATCAGCCCGCAAAATATCGCCGTATACGATCGCTGACTGTACTAATCTATAATAAATTATCTGCAATGTAGTTTTATTTAAAAACTCCTGAAAATAATAAATTTTATCTGTCAAGAATATAATCACCCGAATAACTACAATCCAAAGTGAAATAGATAATTATACAACTCTTTAGTCACGGTTTAACAGGATTGTAATTACGACTAAGTCATAACCTTTTTTCAATCTCATAATTTGCAGCGTTAATATGTATAACCCTAGTTTTTCTTTAACAGTTAAGTGCCGAAATCGATAAACACACCGATTTTTAACTACGGATATTCCATTGTTTTTGAGACTTATTATATCCTCTCAAAAACAATAGCTGTATCATCTGCGAAACAATAAATATTTCCTCTTGATTTTTTCGTGTCCTACGGTCAACACATATTTTATATAAAACGAAAAAGACGGGGTGAGATATTATTCTCAGAGGGATTCCACATTTAATATATATAGATCGGAACCGTTAATTCTTAACAGCCCGAAGTCTGTATATCGGTCAAGACCTCATCGGATTAAGAGAACCTCGAAAACCATATTTTACTTAAAAAAATAGCACGATTAATAAAATCGAAGGCCTTTATAATATATTCTAAAAAATCCCCGTAGGGAGGTGCTTTATGTCAATAGTTTTACTTATTAGTTAATACAAATAAAGGGTTAACGAAAGATTTACCCTCCGAAAGCGGAACTGAATTTTTGCTATTACACGATAAAAGAAAAAAAATGGAAACTAATTTTTTTAGATACTATTCAAAGATCTTAGCGAAAGAATACGTCAAAACGATCGGTCAATAATTAATATCCAGTCCTCTAATCAGACGCTTTATAAATTTTTGGAAAAATACATGAGTAATAGGCAGATTAAAAGCACGAGTTTATAATTTTTGTCTCCAGGTAATACACGCTTTCTAATTGTAACCACAAAATTTGTCAAAAAAATGTACCGAACAGAACAGTTTTTAAAATTTTCAGTTATCGGTGTAACAGATTCATCTATTTTAATTTCAGTTATGAGAAAATAAGAGTTCTTGTTAGGAACATTTGTCGCCTCGCTAATCACCCTCGCTTATTGTAATCGTCGTTATTCCGGATGATGTTTGCACTATAATACTTAATAATTTACATATCTCGATAAAAGCTTATTCAGTAAATTTCTATATTTAGTATATAATTCATTTTTAAAGTAGCGTTCAGAAGTTGTAATCTGTTTTTTATTTTTTTATAAAATTATGTACTGAAGATTTTTATTAATTAACTTTATTTTTACACCTAACACTACTCTGAAAGGAAGACACGATAAATAAAACGATTTATCGACGAAACATTAATTAGAAAAATCGATATTGTCGATAGCCAGCACACCATCCCGATCTTCATCTCTGACATTATGAATTAAGTCGTCTCTAATTTGTTATACATAGCTGTAACGAAGCGGACCGTTCGTACCGACATTAAAATCGATAGACCTAAACCGGATAATGATACTCAAGTTTCCCGCTTAATACAAAACATTTAGAACGATTACCGAGTTTTAACAAAAATATTATCCGCATCTTTGTCAGATATTCTATTAGATAAATTAATTACAGATAACTATCCGTATAGATTTACAGTATTAAGATAATCAGCGGTCTCAATCGATCCCTCAAAAATATTTATTTTATCATCGCAACAAAATATATAATACTTTAAATCAGTTAATCCTGGTTCAATATACACTTAAAATTTCTAGAAATTCAGAAAAACTGTGAACTAATAATCTGTACACCTGTAATAGGGAGGTGAAAAAAATATAACTGCAATTTTTCATCGGATCAACAATCATTATATATAAAAAAAATACAAAAAAAAATTACAAAAATATATTTGATTACAAATAAAAAATTATTTTTTAAAAAAGCTTTTATTTAACTAATATTAATATTAACACTAATAAAAAAAGGAAACAAATTAGAAAAACCCTCTAAAAAGGAAAAAATAAGAATTAAATCAAATTGAGAATTTTAAACTAAAAAATATAATATAAATATCTAATAAATAACCAATAAATAAATGTAATAATTATTAAATTTTAAAATTAAAAGTAATATTTAGTTAAATAAAAGCGTGTTTTTATAATTTATTTAAAACAAAACAACATTTAGTTTTACAACAATTAATCTTTATTTTCATTTTCAATAACGAAGCGAGGAGGCGGAAAGGTCTGCTGGAACCTCTCCAGTTGAGACAGACTAGCTACAAGTAACAATCTGGGAAAATGCAACCGATCGCTTTCTTTGTTCGTGTTCTCACATAGTTGAAGTTCGTCTTGGAATTCTGCTTGTAATCTAAGCCAAATTGAACGCACTCTTTCCGCTAAAAGTTTCATTTTAATTAATTATGAATTTTTATTTAACGAATTCATAATTCCGATTACAGTTATAATAACGATGATAATTAATCATTTTTCAGATTACCGTCAAAATGTAATAACTTTGTGCAAGATTTCTAAATTTAATTTTTATTTTTAATCTTATTAACCCTTAAAGGTCATCTCGGTGCAAATTTCAACCGTCAAAGAATTAAAACTCGAGTTATTTTATTACAGATAAATAAAGTATATACATATACTAAACAACCTCGTTAAACAAAAAATACATTTTAAAATACAGCAAATGTCTATAAATACTTATTCGAAAAGATTGTTATAAAAACTGCGCCACGCTTTTATTTAACTAAATATTTTCATTACTTTTAATTTTAAAATTTAATAATTATTACATTTATTTATTGGTTATTTATTAGATTTTTATATTATATTTTTCAGTTTAAAATTCTCAATTTGATTTAATTCTTATTTTTTACTTTTTAGAGGGTTTTTCTAATTTGTTTCCTTTTTTTTATTAATGTTAATATTAATATTAGTTAAATAAAAGCTTTTTTAAAAAATAATTTTTTATTTGTAATCAAATATATTTTTGTAATTTTTTTTGTATTTTTTTAAGACTAAAAAAAAGTAAAAATATTTATTTTTACACATCGAAGTTACATACGTGTACCAAATTTCAATCATTTTCATACGATAGTTCATGAGAAGTGAAAATTTTCAACTAAATGCATGATTTTAGCGTAGGGGTAGCGCGTGGTAGCATGGGGGTGGGTCATATCAAATTCCAACACCGTAGTGCTGTATTGTCATCGAAGTTACATACGTGTACCAAATTTCATTGATTTTCATACGATAGATCAAAAAATGTAGCAGTTGCAAGAATTGATTATTCCTAAAGCGAGTTAAATAAAAGCTTATAAAAAAAATATATATATATACTCGTATACATAGCAGTCAAATAAATCGACAATGAAAATGCAATAAATAGATTATTATTTAAACGATAAATTATTTAACGAACTCAAGTTAACAATCTTAAATAATTATGCTTATCATCCTTTACAACAAAAATTTCGAAATCCTTGTACCAGACGTATTTAATATTTATATTCTCGCGTTGTTGTGCCAGGGTAGTTTGTTTCAAATATTAAAATCAAACCGGTAATGATAATTTCTGAAAATGTCAGTCGATGGTAATTAAATTAATAAATACCAATTTAAATAAAAAGAGAAAATTATAAAATTCGACCGTGACATTTTTTGTGATACATAAATAATTAGATTATATTAAAAAAAATTAATCGCATTAAACAGGATTAAAATGTTTTGCCGTAAATTTAAAAAATTAAACATCAGAAATATGAATCTAAAGTAAGAGACACACACACACAATTAAATGTACTACGAATTAGTAATAATACTTTAGTACGATGAGGAGATCAGTGGTATTTAATTATCTATAGGATTGTAGTGGTGGTGACGAAGACAGGGTAAATGGCTGACGAGGGGAACCTTTTAAAAGAGAGGAAACATTCGTAGGAAACGCGTACACATTAAAAGGGCCGAACGGGAATAAGTTCTTACCGGGATAAAAGACTGTGCAGTGGGAGTTACAGGAGTACAGCATAAAAGAACAACGAGGGTTCTACCGGAAGGGTGAAGCGAGAACACGGACGAGAGGGTGTGCCATGAACTCGGAAAATGGCTGCTGACTATCGAACATAGAGGGATGTTATGCGTGTGTGCATGTGTACGTATATGTATGTACGTTTATTTGTGTGCGTGTGTCCGTAACAATTATTGAAATTGTAAGCCACGGAGAGCGCGAGGGGAACGGAAAGGGAGAAAACGAGAGGGGAGGTAATCCTGGTGTCGGTGATATGCCGTTTCGTCGGGGGCACTCACAGCGATCGGTTACAGACCCTTACAGGCAGCTCTCGACAACCCCTCGTGAACGTACAACCGACAGCGGCTCATGATGATCACGTATTTTCCTACCCTTTACTATAGCACCCTCTTTCCAGCGCGCTATGATAACCGCGCCTACTATTAAAAATCCCACTATAACTAATACTTCCGTCTGATAAAACCCCTGATGATAAAACGAACGTACGCAAAAGAACGATCATGAGCCCAGATACACAAATGATTGAATATCGTGTACGTTTATAAATAATATAGAATATACTATGAATTTTATTTTTAATTAAAAAATTTCAAAGAAAACCTACATCAACGATTCGGATATCTTATCAAAAAGCAGTCTCATTCGTCTACTACACGCGGCAGAATACACACCCATTTACCGATGTATGATCGCTTTTCCACATTTAAAAACTAAAAGAATCGAAATCGGTAACAATTTAAAAACATCTTAACTTTCCGTGCATCTAAAAAATTAAAAATCCCCGCCTCCAAGTAAAACGACTGCCCACATATTACGTTCTTCGTTAAAAAAAATTACATAAAATTAACATAAAAAAGAAAACATGTCGGAGTGAAGCGCACGGTTAAGAGCTAGCTTTCCTGTGCGGAGGTAAACACTATGATATGCGATAGAATCTCTATGATATGTGATAATTTAAAGATAATAGCTTCTCGAAACTATCCTCGGCCACCAATCTACGGCGTCTTATTAACAACGTACAACATATACTCTGACCTTGGTGGTGTACAAACGTTACGATCTATACGTAAACTCCTTACACGAACAAGGGATGCAGCTTCCTACGGGTCCAAATCAAGAAAGCTCTTTTAGATGTCTGAAGACTTTCGGAATAACAAAAAATAATTTATTTAATTTTTTTTTTAAATGAAACAAATCGTAAAAAATTTAAAATAAAAAAGTAAAAAGTAATAAAGAAAATAGAAGTACTTTTTTTAATTTTTTTTTTTAAATTTCATCTTTTTAAAATCGGCGCCAACCAATAGTTTACTAACCCGTTATTTTTCTCCGACTTCAAAACAGAAATTTAAAAAAAAGAAAAATTTATTTTTGTTTTTTTTATATCGGCTCTATTATTATTATTTTACCGACTCCGTGGAGGAACGATAGTGTCTATGCCTTTCATCTCGAAGGTTTTGGATTCGAATCGCGATTTTCGCGAAAAGAAAGATCTGAATATAAATATAAGTATATTAAAATACATAATGATCGGATTGAAAACAAAAATCTACTGGTAAAAACCGAATTACTAATTTATCGATCATCAGTTTATCGAATCAAAAGATTTTGATTATGCAATACTATATTGCCTTATATAATTCTATTCTTTTTACAAACTCTCTCTCTCTCTCTTTCTATATATATATATATATATATATAAAATTTGTAAGTTTAATTGCTTTGTGTATGTGTGTTAATTTTTAAGTTGTAAATGAAAACGGTCCACTTTGTAAATAAATGTAAAACCAATCGATACACATTTATGTAAACACACAATTTAAACTGGTACCAAGTTAAATAAAAATGTTAAGCTGTTATAAACACAACCTATCAAATTTGGTTCAACTGCTATCATTATGAAAGGACAAGACGAATGTGCCTAATTTTAATGTTAATGACAGAGCCTTAGTGAAAAAATAACTGATCGATAAAGGATGACAACAGCTATACTAGTTTATTTGAGGAAGATACTTTATAATCGCGTATTTATTTCGGGTACATAAACTCTTCTTCTTCTCTTTACGGATAAGGTTCCTGTCGAAACCTGTTCCGACATCAATACTTCTATCTCGTACACGGTCTTTCAGGGTATCTTCTTCATTCGGGTCGATATTTCCACGTGTTCAACGGTAGTCGTCTATTCTCGGCAAACGTTTTAACCGTCTGTCGAGACGATAAGGTCGAAGCTCGGCGATGTTTGTAGTTTGTAATTCGTTCCGATTATCCTCATTTCTAAACCGCCTGTCCTGAAATATCCTTTAACTGCTCCCACGAACCGCAGAGTATCCATTCGTCGATCCTGCTTTCTGTTTTCAACCCGCGTTTCATTGCAGTATACAAATGCAGATACAGCCGTCATATTTAAACAATTTTAAGCGGTAAT
The DNA here is from genome assembly GCF_047948215.1 of Lycorma delicatula. NCBI lineage: Eukaryota > Metazoa > Arthropoda > Insecta > Hemiptera > Fulgoridae > Lycorma > Lycorma delicatula. The sequence goes on from NC_134458.1 coordinate 23,245,597, forward strand.
GTCTCGACCCCTTTTAATTGTTCCGCAAATATTATCGATTTTTCTTTTTAATCGAATCAACTTTCCCGAACGAGTCGTAAACTCTCGTGTAAAATATTTTAATGTAACTCGGAGCTCCTTATGAAATAATATGAAAACCGATGACTGATTTAACATAATATTAACAGAAATGCTTTTGTATTACGCAGAATACTCCGGCCTACAAGAAAAGACCTTGTTATGCTAATTAACATTTAAAAAAAATTATGTAATCGCTTAAAATATCTTCAGATCGATTTACTTTAAAAAAATTCCTTTAATAAAAATGCAATATTTTTAATAAAATAATATTCCGTTTTATATACTACTAATTATATAAATTGATTTTTCTACATATAATTAAACTATATTTAAATACGTTTAAAATATTTGTTAATTATTGCGTAAAAAAAATAAAACTATTTTATTTTGTACGCATTTTATTTTTTTATTATAGTTACATCACAACATTTTTAAGTATTAAGGTAAAATAAAACCATATCTTTTTAATCGTTAAGTATAGACATTTTAATGCTGCTGTAATCAAGGATTTCCATGCTTTCCTTAGATCCTGGAATAATTTCTTACTGTTAAAAGAAGAACAGCAAATCTAGAATACCATTGTGATCGTTGTAGCATATAGTTACATAATAATCTAACTAAAGTAACAATAGACGTCTAACGAATCGACGTGAATTTTAGCTTTTTATTCTTAATCGGCTCTATAAATTTGTTACGTAAGACACCTGTAATAAACAACGTTAACTAAAACATTTCCGGTTTGAATGTTTGTGTTTTTTTTTCTTAACTTGTTTAATACTGTCGCAAACTTAACGGGGTAAGATATTTTAATCGAAAAGATTTCACGTATTTTTAAAATAAATCACGATAAAGTGGATTTTAATAAACAAAATTAACTGGAATCTCCCCAGGTTACTTGTGCATGTAATAAAACTATTTAAATAAACCGTGAAATCAAACAAAAATCTGAAAAAAAATTCTTATAATTAATATTATCTATTTATATATCATTTTAAGCCGCTATTCAATTTTTTCGCGTACACCTGGTATATAATCCTGTAGGTTTTATACATAAGGGGATACATGTAATCCGGTATGGAATCCCTACTTTAAATATTACAATAGTATGTAGAGAAGAATATCAGTAACGCAAAACGTTAGTCGGAATAAAATATACTGTAGCGTAAAAAGTAGAAACTTTCACGGCGATCGGAAAGGAACTTAAGTATAAATTACGATTCATAACGTAAAGAAGAAAAGAAGACAGAAACGTAAGAGCGATTACAAATACTCGTTTAATTACGAGTAATAGAAAAAAGTTCGAGAGCACGCACTTTCAATATAATTTTATTTCACATTTATATATTTTTTTTTTAAGTGTATATATATTTTTTTTCTTTTCTGAGTTTCATTTCGTTACACATCCGTTCTGAACCTAATTTAAATTAATAACAGGGTTAAAATGTACAGTGATAGTGTTATAATTGTAATCATTTTTATAAAAAAAATCTTATTTTCATCCATATATATATATATATATATATACGTATGAATATATAATTAAACATATTTATTTTTCTTCTTTTTTTAAATTAAAATACGAGATGTACCGTATCATTAATTATTAAAAATACCTATAAAAACAGTTACCATTTCATGTTTTTAATAAGACGTAATAGAAAACAAAAATAAAGAAAAAATTGACTTCAAATGTTGATTCTTTGCGGATGAATAAAATCATATGTTTTTATATTTATAAAGCGAAAAAGCTAAATAAGCATTACACCGTATGATTTTATACAAATCTAATCGAAAATAAAGAAATGGATGTTGTAAACATGAAGAGCGTAAGAATAAGAGTACCTACAGGGAATACACGCAAGCCACCGTTTTCTAGTAGTCTAGTGGTGAACGCGTCTTCCAAAATTAGCTGATTTGGAAGTCGAGAGTTCCAGCGTTCAAGTCGTAGTAAAGGCTAAATAAATAAATTACTTTTATACGGATTTGAATACTAGGTCGTGGATACCGGTGTTCTTTGGTGGTTGGGTTTCAATTAACCACACACCTCAGGAGTGGTCGAACTGAGACTGTACAAGACTACACTTTATTTGCACTCACACATATCATCCTAATTCATCCTCTGAAGTAATACCTGAACGGTAATTCCCGGAGGCTAAACAGGAAAAAAAAGAGGGAATACATGCACAAATGTAATAACTATTACGAACAAGAACAACTTACATTAATTTTAATTGGTTTCGACTAAATCAAAACTGTTTTCAGAATAAACATAAGAATACCGCGCTATAAATTACACGATTCACACTTCTAACTTATCAGTTAGAAGATTTAACAGAAGAATAAAACAATAAGTAAAGGATATGACAGATGAAAACCGATTAGGTTTTACATAAAGCACTAATACATGAAAAGCAATTTTAACCATCAAATTAATTATAAAAAAAGAGATAAGATTTATTTATAATCTTTATATGAATCTTACGATCGGAATAGAAGTAGTAAATGAGGAGAAGCAAACTGCATTACTGGAAAGATCCTTTTACTTTTTGATTTATGTATAAGAGAGGTAATAATAGAACTTATGAAAAAATTGGAGAGCAGAGTGAGTAAACGTCCAGGGGCAAAAAATAAAAATGTTAAGATTCACCGGATGTTATTTATTAAGCTAAAACTAGGAGATTATGAGATGAAGTAATGAACGGCCAGAATTCATTACTCGGAGGAGAATTCAATTTGAAAGTAAATATAACGAAAGTATAATGAAAGTTAATAAATAGTAAAGATAGAACAAGTTGCGACAGAGTGGAGAATAACAAGTAATTAAAATAGTGACACAACGGTGACAGGATTTTGTAATCTGAGTAGGGAGATAACAAATAATATACCGTGAAGAAAAGACATAACAGCAGCTTTTTTTTTTTTGGGCCCCTACCCCGTTGGACTTAGGGTCGGTCCTTGAGTATCCGGGAATACATGATGCGTAGAAGAGGGTCTCTTCCACCAGAGGGTACATCATCACAAAGTACCAGATCTCAGAAGACGGCAGGTACCAAAAAGACTGAGGCAAAAGGTAAGAAGAGGGCCCGGCAGGGGTCCTCTGAAGAAGACGTCTCACCAGACTCTCTGGGGAGTCTTATTTACCAGCTTGGTATAGCTATGCTCTCGTTAAAACAACATATGGGGCCAGGTTTGGCCAAGTATATAGGAACTCATGAACAAGAGTTGAAAAAGATCTATGAGGGACTAAATGCTCTTACTGAGCTGTCATCCCCTCTTGAAAAAATCACACAGGCCACACAGACAGACATAGTGGTCGCGGAGAGTGATTTAGAGCAAATACTGGCCAAAGAGTTAGAAGAGGATGAATTATTAGACTTGTTACCAAGAAAATGGCCTAACTTCTTGAGAGAAAAACTGAAATCTGTTACAGAGTTGCCCTCAGAGGTGGGTGACACATGTAGTATTAGCGATATAAATAAAATGAATACAGGAGAAGATACTAAAACACGGAGGCCGAGATATAAAGCTGGCGAAATATTTCGTGATGAATTAACAATTATAGGTGACAATTTGTTCGATGTAAGGAAATGTAAATATAAAATTTTTTACGATTCATCAGACTCTGATAAAGTCACAATGGGTGTTGTTTTAAGAGCCATACAAAAGATTATAGCACAATCAAGCAATGTATCATTTATATTGCCTAATAATAATATAGCCGATTATGCTAAAAAGATAATTTCTTACTTAGCAAGGGACAGACAAGAACCGGTTAAAGTACTGACTATGCACACGGTTGGGAGGGCGGCACAAACTAGGCTCTGCCAAAGTCAAATTAAAAGGGCTACTCTTCCGGCGGAAGACAGCCGTACAGTTGTAGTTAAGGCTGCTGGAAAGTCTTATGCAGAATTATTAAGAACTATGAAGTCTGCTGTAGACAGTGATGAGGCGAAGGACGTCCTATCATTAAGAAAAGGTAGAAACGAAGAACTATATGTGAGGATTCAGGGCGCACAAAAGGCAGCAGACTTCACTAATATTCTTCGTGACAAGGCGGCGGATCTGCAGGTTGATCTCAGGAGACGTGCAGGCAGACGCACTGTGGTTCACATTAGAGACATAGAACATGACACGTCTGAAGATGAGATATTGGCAGCGGTTATGGCCAGAGTTGAAGATAAAGATCAGACGAGGATCTCATCTGTTAGGCCAGGTTATGCGGAAACGCAAAATGTGACGGTTGTGACAACGCACAGGTCTGCCTGCAAACTAGTTGAACAAAGAATACGTATCGGCTGGGTCAACTGCAGAGCCTTTATTAGGGAAGAAGAAGATAAATGTTTTCGATGCTGGGGTTCAGGCCATCGTAGGCAAGACTGTAAGGGCCCTGATAGGATGGACTTCTGTTTTAACTGCGGAGGGAGGGGTCACTAAATAGTGGACTGTCGGGAACCCAAAAACTGCCTGAACTGTGGCAGTCAAGACCACAGAACGGGACCCTGGGCATGCACTAGTAACAGTAATGCTTAAAGTACTTCTAGCAAACACAAACAGGAGCTCGTTGTCCCTTGACTTGATAAATGAACTGGCTATAGAACAAAATATAGATATAATAATAATTACGGAGCCTAATATCTACGAAGCAGCCAAAACCGGTTGGATGGCTGACACTGTTGGAGATGTAGTAATAAAAAATATGAGTGGAAGATTGGCATTGAGCTTCTAAACAAGAACAGAGGGATTTGTAGTGGCAGAGACGGACTCCACAATTATAGCAGGAGGATATGTATCACCCAACATAAGTATTGGAGATTACGAGAAGTATCTGGATAGTATTCATTGAATACTATCTTGTGAGAGTAAGAAGGTCATAATGATGGGTGATTTCAACTGTAAATCGAGGTTAGCTGGTAGCTCCTATAATAACGGGAGAGGAGAGTTACTTGCAGATTTAATGGAGTCCTTTGGATACTATTGTATAAATGATAATACTCTGACGTTTGAAGCTCGAGGCCATTGCTCAGTATTGGACTTGGTCATCATTGATGGCAATATGAGTGGCGTGTATTAGATCAGGACATTGCAAGCGATCACTTTGCTGTTAAGTTAATAATGAAGGATGGAGTATTTGTAACCATGGATAGACAGCTTCCAATAAGACCTTCGGCACAACAGACTGAAAGAATAGTAGAAAGGGTCGCATATAGGCTCCGTAATATATTAGAGGCAACACCTGATACTCTAACGACGATCATACAGCAGGAAATGGACAAGGAAATTAGAGCCACCAATCGCAGGGGACAAGTATACTGGTGGTCTGATGAAATAGCGGGCTACCGGAGAGCATTACAAAAAGCTAGAAGAAAAAAACAAAGGCTTAGAATTAGAGGTGGTCAGGAATATGACATGGCAGTCCACTCATATGTTCAAACGAGAAGATTGCTAAACAGGTCCATCAAAAAGTCGAAGAGGGATCAGTGGATGAGATTGTGTGAGGACTTGGACAAGGATCCCTGGGGCCAAGCCTACAAAATAGTAATGAAGAAATTCGGCAGGCGTCTACCAACACTCAGTAAACGTCAAGCAGAGGTTCAGTTTAAAGAACTTTTTCCATGTGAAGAAGAAACTGGAGTTATTTTACCAGAGTTTGAACCTAGTCGATTTACGCCTATCGAGTTGGCTTGTGCAATTGGACAGCTAGGTAATAAGAAGAGCCCTGGCATCGATGGCATACCAGCAGCCATACAGAAAGGCTTAATAAAGAAGTTGATTTGGGAAATGACGGACTTGGCCAGTTATGGGCTTGAAAGGGATTCTTTTCCCAGATGTTGGAGGGAGGAAGACCACTCCTCCCAAAAAGTAATGATGAAGAAGGTCAAGGGAAGTATAGACCACTTAGTCTATTGAACAATCTGGGAAAGGCGGTTGAAAAACTGTTGGCCGCCAGAATTACTAGAGAAGTTGAAGAAGGTGAAGGATTAGCCCAAATCAATTTGGTTTTTGGAGAGGACGCTCCACCGTATTAGCTGCCAACAAGGTAATAAATTGGGCCCTTGAGGTAAAAAGTGGTACATGGAAAACTACAAGAATTCCGCTTCTTGTCTCCTTAGTTGTTAGAAATGCTTTCGGCACAGTAAAGTGGAGTCAGATTCATAGGCCATTACAGGCAAAAAACATCAGCCCGTACTTGAGGAGACAGGTGGCGAAATACCTTTCAGAAAGGACTTGTACAGTGAATTCACAAGAAGGAGAATTGATATTCAATATATACGGTGGAGTTCCCCAAGGTTCGGTTTTGGGTCCTCTTTTGTGGGTCCTCACCTTTGATGATAATTCTACAATTGGACTATCCGCCTGGTGTGGAAACAATAGCCTATGCGGATGATTTGGCAGTCCTTGTACGGGCCAGACGGGATTGGAGGTGCAGGAGAAGGCCAATATGGCGCCTGCAAAGATACATGAATGGTTGCAAGAAAAGGGACTTACGTTATCAATTAATAAATGTAAGTTCATCAAGTTTACTGGTAGAAGAGTTATAGAACGTCTTCACAAACATTGTTGTGAATGGACAGGAAATAACGGAGACAAGCTGCCTGAAATATCTGGGAATTCTGTTTCAGAGAAATTGTACCTTTTCTGAACGTATTAATAGTATATGCAATAAAGCGGACAACATGATAAAAGGGTTAAATATGATCATGTCAACAAAGAAGGCTCCTAGAGCGTCCAAAAGAAAGGTGACAGCATCGGCAGTTGTATCATCTTTATTGTATGCAGCGCCTGTATGGTGGACTTCATTTCGAATCAAGAAAAACAAAAATAGACTTATGAGAACGCACAGGAGGCTGTTGCTGGGAGTAGTTTCCGCTTACAGAACAGTCTCCTATGAGGCACTTTGCGTTTTGGCAGCAGTACCTCCAATCGACTTAATGGCCCATTACAGGGTAGAGATATCGCAAGGACTGGAAACTCAGGAGGCTAAGCGTAGGTTGATAACTAGGTGGAAAGAAAGGTGGAGAGAGGTAGGACCTGCTAGCAGGACAAAACAGCTAATCCCTGACCTTGAGAGTTGGATCAATAGGAAACACGGGGAGGTGGACTTCTTTTTGTCGCAGTACTTTACGGGCCACGGTAATTTTAATTATTACCTTCACAGAGTTCGGAGAAGACAAACGCCGGCCTGTATGTACTGCGGCATTGAGGACGATGCAGACCGTACCTTCAAGGAATGCATCAGATGGATACAAAATAGACGAGACACAAATTTATCAACGATGAGACCTGAGGAGATTACGAGTAACATGCTACATAGTGAGGACAATTGGAAAAGAATTGAAGGAACTATCAGGAATATTTTAACAGTAAAAAACGAAGACGAGAGGAAACTGGGCTTCTGAGTGAATAGATTAGGGTAGGGTGGATAGCCCCAGTGGTGAGGGCTGGCATGCTTAGGTGTGTCAGTTCCAAGGATCCACTGGGGACTTCGAGGGAGAATAGGTCTATACAAGTGTAAAAAACCCATCGATGCGTCACGACTTTCCAAGGTATGGCGTAGTGATACAAAAGGGCAAATGAGACTCAAAAGACCTGACCGGTGGGCCGACCTGCCTTGCCGGACATACAGCCGGTAGGTGGGGAGCACCTTAGAGTATAACAGGCACTCCCCTGGGTGGCAATATACCAACCAGTCGGACCCCGGCCCAGGGGAGCAGAGTCAAAAAAAAAACAGCTTTACAAGCCGAGAGAGAGCTTACGCAGAAAAGAAATTTGTATAAATATTTATATAAAGTGGGGCTCCTTACGACAATAATAGCGCGATGATAAAGCACTGAACGAAGAGGTTATAAGAAAAATTGGAAAAAATAGAATCTTCCAAAATATCTGCGATAGCGGTGCGTACATAAAATCATCCGATCTAAAGGAAGTATACAGGATAAAATCAGGAAGATAAATAGCGATTAGAATTACACAAAACGGATGTAGAAGATATAAAGAGGCCAAGAAATCGGCACGAAGTGGAAGCAGACAAAGAAATGTATCGATCCATCAGATCATGGAGACGATAAAATTAATTATTATTTGAACAGAGAAAACCTAATGCTTTTCCTGTTTCTATAAAAAATTAAATTATTGATACATAAAATCCGAGTTTTTCCGAGCAATCCTTCTAAGTTTGTGCATCACAGAGACAGCATCCGCCGCAACTTGCTTAATGTGGTTGCTAAAAAGCAACTTATCATCAAACAAAACACCTAGGTACTTATGAACCCTTACTCCGCTGATTACACAGCCTTTATATTAATTGTGGGGGTTTCGACTGCTTGATAATTTGTCTGCACCCTTCAGAAGCATAAACTCCGTCTTGGGCACAGAAATCTTTAAATTTTGCATGTCCATCCAGCCCTCGGCGGTTGTCAAAGCCGCCTGCGCTCTACTTTCTAGCTGCGGTCGTGAATTACCACGAACTAAAAGGAGACAGTCATCGGCGAAAGCCTGGGCCGTGACCCCTTCTGGGAATGTCAACCCCAGAAATCCATCAAACACCAGGTTCCACAGCAGGGGACCGAGAACGGAACCCTGCGGGCTTCCCCTGTTGACGGATTTTTGCACAACTAGGTGCGCATCTTTAAACAGTGACGTACGGTTAGATAAATAGTCTCTTACCACGGCCTGCAGGGCTCTGGGAACATTGCTGCGTTCCAAAGCATAGAGGACAGAACTCCAACACAAGGAAGGAAATGCTGCCTCTATATCAATAAAAATAGCCAAAACATATTTGCAGTCGGCGCTTTCCACCTCGGTAAGCGCATTTAAGATGCAATGCTCGGTGCCAACCCCTTTCATGAAGCCATATTGGCCTCGATTTAGAATACAGCTCATATCAATGCTTTCCTCGAGCCGTTCCACAACCAGCCTTTCAAGCAACTTGCCGAGAACTGGCAAGAGTCTGATGGGTCGATAACTGCCGACCTCACCAGGATCCTTTCCAGGTTTCAGGAGTACCCTTACCACAGCAACCTTCCAGCAAGCCGGAAAGCTGCCCCAGCTTAGGCATCCCGTGAACAGTCTGCCAAGCGGCTCTCTTATGAAAGGCAATAGATGGTTAAAAAATATCCGGGTCAAGTTGGTCAATCCCCGGTGCCTTCTTCAGTGCCATTCAAGAAACCACTCGGTCTATATCATCGGGTTCCACGGTCCGAACGCCAGGAAATTGTGTTTCACCACGCCCCCCCCCCCTAACGCCGATTTCCGCTTCACCCTCCGGATCATCTGCAAACAGAGTATCCAGGAACGCCCGGTAAGTCGCCACAGATGTTAAAGTGTGGTCACGACCACCTAACCCGCACCGGACGCTGAACAACACGGGCAATGGCCTTGGCTTGCAACAAGTCTTTGCGAGCTGCCAGGGATCGCGTTGCAACTCGCGCATGGCGTCTTTCCAAAACTTGAGTTTGGCTTCCTTGATGGCGTGAACATATGTATTACGGGCACGCCGGTAGATCCGAAGACGCTCAGCGCGCACGTGGTTAACGATATTCCCCGTTAGGGGGCAGCGCTGGTACCTTATCCGCGCGGACCTCACTCTTGCGCGCAGCATGCTAAGGTCAGAGGACCACCATTTCTTGCCGGGCCTCCGTCTGCCTTCCACAGACGACCCCCCGGAAAATGGGGTCATGACGGCTCCAGGCACGCTCAGATCAGCGGACTGGCTGCTTATGACGGGTCCGTCCATTGGCCTAGGCCGCTGTAGGACCTCGTCACAGCCAGTCTTGATGGTCCGGCCGATTAGCCCCGCCATCAATTTCACCTCCTCCCTAGACTCCATGCGCCACTGCAATCCCTGAAGGGCAGCATCGCACACACGCCTCAGCCTGCGTTGATCCAGGCCCCTTAGGTTGTAGCGACCTGGATTTGGTGCAGTCCATCTACCTGTATCCCGAAGCAAGTCACCCGTCACCAAAGTGACGTCTATATAACTCTCTCCCAGTTCACTGGAGAAAGTTGGCGGCTGCTTCGCATCATTAATCAGGTAGAGGTTCCTGGCTTCTGCGAACTGTTTGAGACCAGCGCCTCTGGGGTTTGTGAGTGGTGAACCCCAGGCGGTAGACTTGGCGTTTACGTCCAGCGCAACCAACACTCTGGTGCCCGGGAGACCGTCCAGAATCCTCCCCAACTTCGCCAGCAAGTCATCGACACTCCATCCAAGCTGGAAGTATCCCGACACAAGTACGACATGGAGCGTACCCCTCGTGATCCGCACGACGGTGAATTGCTCATCAGACCACTGAGGCATCCAGAAGACACCCAAAGAGTCAGAGCTCACCACGACCGCAGAGAGCGGCCGTCCCCCACGAGTATGAATAACTTTCACCCCGTGGAAGCCGACCACCCTATCCGCGACCGCGTACGGCTCCTGGACCAAGAGGACCTCGAGGTTGTACTCCTCAAGGAGCCTCATGGCCTCACCCGCCCGGGAATGGTGCAGATTAATCTGCCCCAGGCGCAGGCGTTCGAACGGTGAAAGATGTCCCCAAGGGCTTCTGACCGTTCAGGCGTCGCCATAAGCTGTGTTGTTAACAGCTCTCAGAAACCCCAGACTTAGGTAATTTAGTTCGGACTCCGGTCTGATCTACCAAGGAGACGCAAATTGATTGCCTACTCCACTCAGGTCCATTACAGAGTCCCGCACGACATTCACTTCATAACCATCGTCGAGATGCCGCTACACCTCACGGCTGCATGGTGTCCCATGCTTTCAGCAATGCAGTCGCCATCCCGCCGACTGTCATCTGCTCTTAAAAATCTGCCCTTGTCAAAACGCTGCCACACCTCACGGCTGCACTGCATCCATTCCCATTGGGAGTGCGGTGCCGTTCCGCCGATAGCTTTTCAGCCAAAAATAAACCACATTCTTTCGATGCCAATGCGCCTGCCTCCGGCCAATCAACTGTCCAGGCGGTCCCTAGCCGGTCCCATTAGTCGGGTCGCCAAATGTACTTGGTGTACCGAGGTGTCTTCAAGAGTATGATCGCATACGCGGCGCCAGTCTGGCGCATAGGTTGGATAGAAATAGAGCACTGCAAATTTCGTTCAGTTGCCCATTTCCCGCCTGCGGAAGAGGCTATGGAGCCTCGCGATGGATACATGGCAGCATAAATGGCACACCACGAATAAGGGAAGATCCCTGTATAGATTTATACAGGATCTGGGGGGATGGTATGCCTCGAATTCATTTTTAAGGGCGTCGGGTGCCCAAGTGCTCACCAACCATGTGAATTTGATGCAATATCTGTTCAGGTTTCGCCTAGCGGGTGATGAGTTGTGTGTTTGCGGTGAGGTCCAGTCGAACTAACATCTTATGTTCGACTGCCCTGCTCTTGGGGGGGCCAGAGACCGGGCCACCCTGGAACTTAGAGGTCAGGGGGAAAACTGGCCGCTCATAAACGGCGAGTCGATGTGGCGAGAACCGCATTGTCGGACCGTGTGGGGGTTCCTCGATGAGGTTGCGATGTTCTACCGTCATCGTTAGATTTTAAATTTAAATGGGATTTATTGATTCCTTTAGCGGAGCTGTGGGAAGTCCTTATCCGAAATAATGGCTGGCCACCATTACTGGCTGGAGCCAGTAAAAGCTCCAAGCACTTTAAATGGTGGACAGGCACTAGCTGTCTGACAGCGACCGAGGCGTGGCGGCTTAAATTGCCGTCTTTTTAACTTGTAACTTTTTTAGTTTTAATTTGTAACAAGGGGTGCGCCTCCCCGATCTAGTTTTAATTTGACAAGTGAGCGGTAGGGACACATAAGCGGGTGCTGTACGGCACCCAGCTTAACCGCTCACGCAAGATAGGAGCTCACTAGGAGCATTAGGAATAACGAGGTCGCAAATCTGTTTTGAGGCACAGTAGCCGTTTTTTGGCACGGAACATTTGGTCTATGCTCTAGGGCGACCGAATGGGGTGGTGGCGGGAAAGATGCCAGCTAACCAAAGTCTGGGGTTTGAACTACATCTTTGCTTCACTAAGGGAACTAGGTTTAAATTTCGTTGTTAAGAACAACATTTGGTGGTGTGGGCTTTTCAGGGTACCCGCCACTGCGGGGGAGGTGTGGCAACCGGAATCGTCACAAGGTGGGTGTCTTCCCCTACGGTGGTTGGGATGCAAGGAGTGGAGACGAAGGTAAAATCTGTGCTAACATCGACAGCAAAGTCATATATGACTTCACTACAATTTAATCGCTTCTTTACAATTTATCTACGTGAAATGGTGGTAGCGGTAAAATCTGTGCAAACTCAACATCCCAACCCTCGTAGAGGAAGACGCCCACCATGCGACGATTCCGGTCGCCGCAGCACCCCCTCCGTTCCTAGCCGTGATTGTGTGCAAACTCAATACTAAATACGACCCATCATGTGCTAACATCAACACCAAGCACGATCCATTATGAGCTTATATAAACTCAGGGGTCGGCTGCGTCACTAACACGGATTGCATTGTGTTGACCCTGGTGACCTTGAAATTTGAGCTAACAACACCAAATACGATCCGTCGTGTACTAACACCAAAACCAGATGACTTCCCTCATATCGTTACACCCACTCAGGTGTCAGTCTTTAACATAAATTGCATACAACAAAAGCGTGGGAGTAAAATTTGTGCTTGAACCTGTTAAATGTATCTACCAACTCGTATTCCTCCATAACGTTATTTCTGCCGACAAGAGGTTTCCCGAAAATATTATTCCTAGTTTGAATAAGGCAATTTTAATTACTACTCAAGAATCAGCCTCGATGTTAACTTCTTAAAATACTGAAAATGCCTTAATTTACAATATCAAGGGATTAAAAATGAAGATTTGCAACAGCTAGCAAAAAATACCCGAAAAAATCCGTTTAAAATAATTCTTACTAAAGAAAATGGCATGACTATAGCATTTAGATTCGCTGATGAAACTATACATACTCGAATAGAATTCCAATCGAGAACGAAGGTACAGTAAAAAAAGAGTAGAAAAGGAAATAAGAGAAGTGCTTGTAGAAATTTAAAAAAAAAAAAGATTTTTGCTGGCAGAACAATATTCGGCTCATAAGAAAAAATATATGAATGGAAAACTTATCGACTTTTCAAAAACCTTTAACTTGAAATCTATGACGACAAGCTTTTGAAAGAAACGTAAAAAAATAGGTAAAACTGAAATAGAAAAATTCGAAAATAAATTAAACGAATTAAATATAACGATCAGAACAACTTAAAACAAGAAACTAATAAAAGCGCACAGAAAATATTTTTCCTCCCTTTAAAAAGAAAAAGAGAAAACGGTAGAACGAAAAATATGAAGGTTTAGAATTTAAACATAAATTTTGGCTTAAATATAATTCCATCATCCACAAAAACAGAGGAAGAAATATAAGAATGGTCGAAGTGTAAGAGAGAAACGTCCAAAATAATAACAGCGGAAAAACTAAAATTTGAAAAACAAACTGTAGAAAGAACGGAAAATGGCTTTAACAGAAATAATACGAGTGATTTTAACAAGCTATCAGACACCAAATCGTAAGCTATCACAGCCCACATGCATACGTATTTCAAAAATGAAAAAGGAGTTAACGATGGACTCTCCAGATAACTTGAAAGTTTTAGCAAATTATTTTCAAAACTTACTAAATTGTCCTGAACCCGACGAAACTTAATTTTGAGAACAGACAACGATATGCAAAATTCCGAACCGCAACATAAAGAAACTCGCATAATAAAGAGACTTAAAAACAATAATACTAGTCGAGAAGACAGATGTCGAACTACGCTAACGATGAATTTGTAGAGAAATTATCGTTATTCAAAGAGATTTGGCAACTGAAAAAATGACCAAGGATAGGAAAAATGGTACGATTCGTGTATTATATAAAAAAAGGGACGAGAAAGATTTAAGTAATTATAGAGGTATATCTGTACTCTGCAACTTGTGGCCGTACAAAATATTATTCATAGGTCTACTAGATAAAATACGCGAAACAGTAGAGATAGCTCGGGAATATCAAAATGGTTTTAGGCCGAGTCGTGCAGAGAAAATTTTTAACTTTAAAATGTTATTAAATTATTTTAAAAGTAACTATCCTGAAACGATTATGAATTTTGTAGACCAAAAAAGCTTACGATTTGATTCGTTGAGAATCACTATTTAAGATATTAAAAGAATTTAGAAACTATATTAAAACTATAAATAACATAAAGGAAATTATCAACCGAAACGTATTCTAAAATTAAATTTACGGGAATATTGTCTGAGCCCTCTGAAATCAAGACGGGAGTCGGGCAAGGAGATGGAATATCAATATTCCCTTGTTTATTTAAACGCACCTAAGGAGAGATAAGAATAAAACTAAAAGAATTAGAAATAGAACAAAATTTCACAATTAGAAAAATGCGCCGATAAGTTACAAGTCAGGTTTGTACGGTTCTCTAATTCTTTAAAAAAGATTTAACGAATAATATTAAAATCTTAGAAATCAAAGATCTTAAGAGTCAAAAAGCGATTAAATATAAACAGAAAAAAATGAAAGAAGGCCTGCGATCCGTAACGTTTATGACGAAAAATGTTTATCTAAAACTTAAAATATGACATAAAACGATAATTCTAATGCAAGCTTTGTACGGATCTGCATGTTCACAAATCGTCTCTAGTAAATAAATATATAGATTGGTAATGAAAATCTGAACGAAAATAAACGGCCCGACGATTACAGAAGATCAACGATACAGATTTAGAAGTATCGTGGAAATTTATGAAAATTTATAAAAGAATAGAACAACAATAAACAAAAGAAGGCTGAGATTTTTCGGTGGCATCTATAGAACGGGAGGTAAAGATCGAGTCGATAAATATTCAACTATTTTGATAGAAGGAAAAACTTAAACGGTTTGCAAAAGTTGAAAAAGATCTCAGAAGTTTAGGAATCACAAAAGATAAAATAGAACATAGAGACGAATTTAGAAAGTTAATTCTTAAGGTTTCCTCGAAAGGAAAAACCTAAACCTTGAAGAAAATAGACGGCAGAAATAATCACAATGAGAATATTTTGGGAAAAGAGAAAATACAAAATTATGCAAACAATGTACAAAAAAAGAATTTTTTTCTAGTGTTCTATATATACTGAATATTTAATCGTTATTTCATTTAACTTTACATATTATATAATATTTACCTTGACTAATAATTCCGTTCTATCTACTGTTTAACAGTCAAAATACGTATCTAATTGTAAATTTATTTTTTTAACCGCTTTTTATTTATTTATTTTATTTTTTTTGGGCTCAAATTACGTATAGTAAAGAATAAATAAATATTACTTCAAAAATACTTACATTAAATATAGAATAACGATATCTTGAAGGTGAAGAATTCACGTTAAGAATAAAATTGTGTAATTGTGAGATATACTTAATATATAAAAAAAACAAACCTGTAAATGTATAAAAGATTTTTTTAATGTTTATTTTTTGTATCGGATTGTAATTGAAAAACTACAATTTTTTTCTTACCTACGATTATAAGGAAAAGTACATATTTCGCTGCTGTTAATTAATAATAAAAGACGGTGTAGTATATACACAATAAAAAGTTGCTTTTTGTTTAATTTAAAATTTAGCAAACTTAATCTTTCGTATATTTTTACAAATTTTACTAGCTTTTACCCGCGGCTTCGCTCGCGGTGAACCTTTAAACGAGATACGCGAGCAACTATGTCATATCGATCGGTGGCTTTTTGCCCGGGCATTAGTTCTTTAGTTACATCTTGCCACGAAGGATTACAGGTAAAAGTTACAAAGAGGTCAGGCCTGCCGTAAGTTCGTACATAAGCGAAAGCGTCTTGAGTGTATTCATGCAGACAACGGGGACTGTTCACAAAAGTAGAAGGCAGAATAACCACCTTGCCTATGTCGTTAGGTCTAATATTACCATCTGCGCTAATCGCATCTTGTAGATGAATGTAATTTTCAGCTCGTAATTTCGTCTGGTTTATAGAAATGTAACGAAGGCGTTCCCTCTCTACTTTAATATACATATCTACCAAGAACTGATGAAAGAGTTGCCTTGACCGCGAAAGGAGATTGAAGTCGTGCTCTCGAAGCATCATGTGATACGCATAAAAGTCCAAGCAGGAAACTTTTTTATTGGCAACTGGCTGTCTTGTTGTTGGATTAATGACTGGAATATTGAAATGATATCCTGGCTCACCTTTACTGAAAATTAACGGGTACTGCAAAGCATCATAAAATTTATGAGTATCGGCTACGCGTTTCAGCGTATTATCATGTGCCCGTAACACTATGTCTGGTGGAGAGTAGGGGTCACCAGTAACCAAAACAGCAACTTCATTGATCATCGGCGCATTATACGCCTCTCATGTTCGCCACGTGGAGTCCGATCAGCATGAATGACCACTATGTAATTATCTGGAGGCCAGTTTTCCATTGCACTTTTAAAGGTATTTACCAACAAATTGTGGCTGAGTAATATTCGTTGAATTTTCAATACTGTATCTCTTTCGACTACTTCAATATACTGACAACGACGTTTTACTTCATTTTCTTCATCACCCGTAAAATACACCTGCAAAAATTTATGCTGTTCATTATCTGCTGGAAAAAGCGATCCAATTTGATTATATATCTGTCCTTGTACAGTAAAAATTGGTGAAAATCCGGATATTCTTATCACTTTATCTACTCCAAAGGATGTCATTTGGAAGCAAGAGTTATACTTTCTGATTTTACTTAAAAATTGCTTCGACTCATCTGTAACACTTAAATATAGAGTTTTCAAAGGCTCTTCTGGTTCACCAAGTAAAGGAAGCGAAACTTTACCACTGGAACAGCACATTCCAGCAGTTCCATTTCAAACCATCACAATGCTGATATTTTCTATTCATTCAGCCAATACAAATTAAAGAATGCTTATGGTATTCAAGTGTAGGATCATATTGAAATTCAGAATTATTAAATACAGACCAATTGTTACGCATGAAATTTCGACGGCGCGCGATTTGCATTTCTGCATGAACGATTCTTCTCGCCTGCGATTGTTCTGGAGTTTCTCTCGCTCTTATAGCTGCCTGCTGTTCAGCTTGTCTTTCTACACGAATCTGTGTTTGAATTGGCGTTTCAGCTGCTCTTAAGGCAGCTTGGCGTTCAGCTTGCTCATCTAACTTTTCTTGTCTCTGAGAAGTTGTTTCACCAGCCCTCAAAGCACATTGTCGCCTCGCTTGTTGTTGTCCTCTTAGTTCTGCGTGAGCGGAAGATTCCTGAATTCGAGCAACTTTTGCCGCCCGGGCCCGTGATGAATCCCTGGACAGGTTAGATTTGCGCTTCCGAGGCATTTTAGAAAAAAAAAAACAGACTAAAAACTGAAAATAGCGTTAGAAGTAAAACAATAAACAGGCACCTAACCTGAAAAACTGGAAAAGTTTTTGTATTGGTTATAAGTGACAGAAGAATAACAATAAACATAGAAGGATTCGAAACAGCAGAAGCACTATACTCAATTGAATAGTGACTTGACTTGACCGTCGGTATTACAGTGTTCGATTGGCACTTTATTTCATTTACTTACTGGAACGCCACATGGCGTTGAATTTGGTCAAATTTTTTGTCGGACGATCATACCTACCAATATAAATTTTTTTACCCTCCCGAAAAAAAAACAGTTTTCCACGGCGAGTAAAACCCCGTACGTTGTTGGAAACCATAAAGAAAAACTGTTATTTTGTGTAGAATTTTTTTTATTAAAATGTATTCTTACGCGATTAAAAAAGTTTAGTTATTCACGCTCTTTTTTCTGAAATAATAATCAAAAAATCTACTTTTCATCAAGAGGGAGCCTAAGCGAAGACGTAACGAGGACCTATTTCGATCGTGTAAAATATTCATTATAGTTACGCTAGAAAATTCTTATAACGTTTACGTACACCCCACAAAAAAAAAAAAAAATGAGGTACAGATCTAGACAGTAGGGTAACATGTTACGAGTAAGAACTGAAATATCGTGCTTTTATTTTACTTTTATTCGGACCGAAAAATAACGTTAAAATACGACGAATTTTCGCAATTTACAGAAAGAAATCCGGCAAAGAGGCGCCTAACTTCCTCGGCTTTGCCCTCGACAAATATTTAAATAAAATAAGTAACGGTAAGTAAAGGTTTTTAATAATTAACGAATTAATTATGCGATATTTATAGTTCGGTGCCAAAAAAAATTAAAACAAACAAAAGAGAATTCGGGTCTGATCCGATTCCTTTATTAGACAACCGACTCTTTTTTTTCATTTCTAAAACGACTTCAAAAACGGAAATAATAAAAAAATACAATTTTAATTTTATGTCGGGTCTCAAGGGATAGCCCCCTTTTTTTTTTGTTTTAAATTCCCAAGTCATCTTCATTAACACTAGATACAGTTTGGTTCTCAAATTTAGAGATGATATTTTAAGTACGGACCCCATTCAAACCCTAGTATTTTCGGAGACTTAAAAAGTTATCTACTACTTTATCTATTTACTTCGATAAGTCGGCCCGATTTGTCGCTACGTTATTCAGCGAGTCTGAAAAAATTATAATTTACTAAAAAAATACGGGTACAGTGATACCCCTTGTCTGATGGGTTCAAAAACCAAGTCGTAGGGGATATATAATCAAATACTTGCGCCAAATTAAATTTTTTTTTTACTTAATGGGTTTTTTGAGAACAGAAAATTGTTTAGAAATAATGCTGGAACAACCCCCGCACCTAAATCTGATGGACTTAAAATTTTAAATAATTAAATAAGTATTTACATCGTACTAGAGCTCAATTTATTATGACTGCTCCATACATTAAAAGTAAACAATTAAAAAATGGAAACGGCTATCTCCCCCTTTTTTAATTATGTTCGAGATATGATTACGAAGATATTCAAGAATTCCTCCAAGCTTTCCCCTGGGAACTACAAAAACAAAAGGGTCATCGGCGTGACGGATAACCCTGTCTAATCCAATTGTCACATGGTTTACTGCGTCTATGCTCTCACCATTCACCAGCAGAACGTAGCTGTCTCCCATAGGCTTTAATTCCTCTGTGTCCCTAAGAAAAGAGACCGCTCCAATCGTCCGTGACACTTTCCCAGGAATGCGTGCGTTCCCCGACAGTCCCTTAACCTCAGAAGGGACTGCGCAGTCATGCTCACGTATTCTGAGTAACGACTAGTGGGATCGTCATGGACAACCAGTATTAGCACCTTGCCCTTGATGTGGTCTTTCGTCTTTTCGAACAGCAAAGGAGACCATCTTCTCTCAACCACCGTCTTCAGGTCTGCAATCGTTCCAGACTGAAGGACCTCTTTGATCGCAGTCTGTCCCGGTCCCAGAGTCTTTGCACTCCTATCCATTGAAGAGCCCCTTCCTCTAATTTCCCCAATTCTGGGGGCAATGCCTTAAATCCAGTTCCGGACTCTCGCCATTTTTTTTTTGTTGAGGATCGGTCGTCCTCCCTTAATACAGTTCATAAAATTCTGTATCTCCTCAAGGCCCTCCAGCACGATTTCTATATCCACTCTGTTCTCATCAGTGCTGCTGGAAGGGCTCATCCTTGCTTTGTCCATGCCTTCGGAGTCTTTGTCATGATCCGGTGGGGTGACCTCCATCTCCGGTGTCACAGGACGTGAATTAAGAGGTGCGGGGGTGATGGTAGTCTTCTCCCTCCGCTTTCTTCCCGTTTTTTCATCATAGGTTGGTCTTTCTTGCTTTCAGAGGCCATGATCAGCGTTCACTAGGGGCGTCCCCACAAAAAAAACATGAGAGTTACACCCACAAAAGTGAACCCGCAAGAGTCCCACAGGTGTCCCCACAAGTGGTCGGGGTAGTACCCCAACGACTTTGACCCCGGGCGCCCTGGGGTACGTATATGTATATAATAGCTGTTAGGACCTAGAAATTTTCTACGTCCTAACGCTTGACTATGAATTTCGCGCTTGGCAGTACAAAGATTCAAATGGATCATGTTAGCACTGTCTTCAGAGAGGTCGTTTAGTCTCTTATTAAAAAAATATTCACCACTTCAGAGTTGGTACACTTGCAACAACCCGTCTTAGTAGGTTACAATATGTTAAGCCCAATTTCATTAGAAGTTAACTATACGGAACCGTACAGTTAACTCGTAAAATGCGATTTAATCGGCGACTTTAAAATTACAATACGAAAAATGACTACGCAAATTATGAGATATCAGTTTAAGCCTAAGTACAAACCTACTACCGCAGTAATCTGCATAAATTTACCTCTATAACCGTTCTATTAGTTCAAAAAAAAAAAAAAAAAAAATATATATATATATATATATAGAAAGGAATATGTATAATAAATATAAATAGTAAGATATATAAAGATCCATCGAAAAATACTGGAGTTAAGAACAAATGTCGCTAAAAAACTAAAACGCAGATATTCTGGTATATTTATTTTAAAGATATCTAATTATCAAGGTTTTTTTAACGAAAATTGCGTTTGAATCGACTAAACTGACTGCTGTAGTTTTTAAAAACCGATATATCCTCTAGTTTGCAATACAGATTGTTTTGTAAGACGACGACCACGACAAGGAACCCTATTGTTCGCGATCCGGATTTAAAAAAAAATTATAATAATCTTACAAGTTTTTAGTATTAGTTCATTTTAATTTAGTAACGAACGGAAATTTGCAAGAAAGCTTTTTAAACAAAGGGACACATTAGAATGTGTAATAAAACAGATAATTAAGGATATTAGAAGAAAAAAAATCAGGTCGACGTAAAGTCTATATTCGCACATTAATTGACAACGAACAAATCATGGTATTTTATATAATAAAAAAAAAATATATATATATATATATATATATATATATAGGAATTGTAGACAGGTGGTAGTACCTGCCTACCGTTTTTCTTAATATCTATTTACCGGGCGTGTGGCATGAGCACGCGTGCGCCTACTTAAGAGGTTCACACGATTCTACGATCTCATTCAACAGCGATTTTAACCCGATTACAGTTACAATAGTTGTCAACATCATATTAGTTCTTCAAATAACGTGAATATTCGGTTATAAACCTTAACATTTGAGTAGTTTGACGATAGGAATTAAATTGTATTCATAAAATTTATATTAGATCAAATTTAGTATCAAATCAAAAAGAAAAAACCCAATAATTTATTTGTGAAAAAAAATTAATTTCATTTGAAAAAAGATATGTTTTAGAAAATAAACTATATTTACAATAAAAGTTACATGTACCACAGACTTAACAAAACTTTCCTAAAAATCAGTAATATATTTTGGATTTCTACCTTTTTCCGTTGTTGTATAATACAGAATCCTATTCTGGTACTAAACATTTCCTCGGTATCCTAATATAATCATTTACCTACGACTTTTAACTCAACGAATAACCGAGTAAGCGACGTCCCGATTTTCATGCGAGATGTTCCTTGTCGTTCATCCGACGGGATGTCTCTGTAACGAGAATACAAGGTAAAATATGACGAGTACAAGTAATTTAAAAAAAAAATATTTTTAATTCCGAAACATATATTTGACCACCAGAAGATTTTTTTTCAGCATAAAAACTATCATCGGCTTGTGTAACTCGATCGCTCGTGTTATTTTCTTTATTTTAACTTTATTGTTGTAATTTTACTATTTAAATCCAAAATTTTATGAACGTTCGTTTATTATTTTCTATTTCAACCGTACAACTAAACCCGCTTATAAAGAATATAAATAAAGAACTATGCTGAACGGTTATCGAAATAAGTTAGAAAACAAGATTACGCTCAGAAAGGTTTTCTTAAAATCTAAAATTACAAGGCGATTTCGTAGTTAGGTCTACTGCATATACAAGAAAATAGTAAAAAAATGAAAAAATAAGAAATAATAATAAAAAAGATTATTAAATGATAATTTAATACTCATTAACAGTGTTTTGTAAAAAATTTCTATTAGTGTGTTCGTATTTTTTACGCCCACCGGGCTGGTCTAGTGGGTAACTCGTTGCCGCAAATCGGTTATTTAACACCTGATTTTCGAATTCGAAGGTTCTGAGGTTCAAATCCTGTAAAAGTTAGTCGCTTTTAAATGGATTTGAATACTAGATGGTGAATACCATGGCGTACTTTGGTTGTTAGGGTTCAATTAACAGCACGTATAGAGAACGGTCGACCTGAGTCGGTACAAGAGTACGTCTCGTTTACACGTTATACGCGACATTCTATTCTCATCGGACTGCGGGGAGAGGGTTGCTTTTTTTTACTAGTTGAACTAGTTGTATAGTGTGCATAATAAAATCGGATAAGTGTGCGCATTAGGAAAATGAATAAATATTTTTTATAATTATTTATTATTTTTCATTTATTAATACATTAAATAATTTGTTTACTTAATTTCTTATATATACTTTTCCATTAGCGGTTATCGATGATGAGCGTTTAACGATCGAAATGAAGATCTAGTTTTAGATTTTAAGTAAAATCTTTGTTAACGATTTTTGAGAAATAATCCCGTTTTTTAATTTATTAATTGAACAAATGAATAAACCCGCATGAAAACTATTTTTCAATAATCTGGCATATAAACATGCGATTAAAAAACAAAAAAAACGTCTTACGGAGATAGAATCGTCTATATGTCGGTGAAGTTTAAGCGTACTAACGAAATAGTTGACGAGTTTTGAAATTTTCTTTATTAAATAATGAATTACATATACGTAAAAGAAAAAATAAATAGAAATAATAATGGAAAGTGATGGGAAATTTTCCCATCGCTTCACAATTTTATAACATCGCTGACAACAAATTCAAATTTTTAATGACAAAGAAATTTCGGCCACTGGAACATTAAATAGAAATTTACTCAAATTTAGGTTAGGGCAGAACAGTCTTATTCTATTGCGGTTGAAGGAAACCGGTTGTAGAAAATATTTTAAAATATATTCCGATAAGAAAATCAACCCGTATTTTTATAGCAAATAATCTGGAAAAGATACCTACTCGATGATCTTTACCGACTTGGTTTCATTGTCGACTCTAGTTTGAATTCTCCAAAAATAACGGGCGAGATGGCTACAAAGATTTCCACGATTTAACGGGTGATTAAAGTGTCTCCAGGATACGAAAACGAATACTTACATGTAATCCGGTAGTGTAAAGCGTAGACCGGACTACTGAGAGCGACGGACTAATAGACGAACGAACGCTTAAGATCGAATTGTAGCCGCGTAATACTGTCGTTTGAGATTTTTTAACTACATTTTATGATAAATTACTATGAAATTCCAGTTTTATGTAAACTGGTAATTAGAAAAAAAATCGTAAATTCAGATAAAAAAAGAGATAAATCTAATTAAATAAATGTATATTTTAAATAAAATATAGTTTTTAATTACCTTAATTTTTTTGACAATTACATCTTTGTGGAATATAATAAAATGTTATGTTAAAATGAAAATAAAACATTTAACTCGGAATATTTTTTTTTTCAAAAACGAAAAAGTGAATAAGACCATTTTTTTAATAAAGAAAACGCAGGGATTTTAAACTTAATATCGAGATGAAATGTAACAATAGTATTTTTAATTTTTTGAATTCGTAAAAGAAAAATCTCTTTTTAATTGAACGATTCTAAAAAAAAACGTAATTTTCAACAAGTTTCAAACGTTTTTATGCGCAAAAGAGTGTGTATTTGTGTGAGTGAGTGTACAAAGCTTTTTTTTAAATCGTTGCAGACGTTATAGACGGTAGGGGTTAGTAATGGTGACTGCCGCTCAATTACTGCAAGTAGTCGGGGATGGCGGAGTAGGTTCTGGAAATTGGCTTTCGCTTGTTAGAATACATGAGGAATACATGAAGGGATTCTTCCCGCTGATTAAAAGTGCAAGTCAGTTTCGAGTCCTATTGAAAATGGCGGATTTCCAAGTACAATAATAACGCTTCTCTCCCTCTGGCCCTCGCATTCACTCGGCATCAATCGATTTCTACACACACACACACACACACACACACACACACAAACTGTACACGAATACAAATCTTCAGTCTAGTTTAATCTGTGTAAATTTCGTTGATCCCGCAACAAGAATTTTAACAGATAGACGTACGAGTAGACGTCAGATATATTTATTAATTTATTTTCGACAGTAATTTACTAATGTAGAATATAATGATGCTTCTTGCTTTAAGAACAACGTTTATAATAATATCAAAATAACAATAACATACTTTACGATCTTTAGAAATAAAAATCAAAGTTTTCAACTTTCATCAAGAAATCTTATCGGATTCAGCAAAAATTACTTTCAATAAAATTAAAAGTCTTTCAATAAAATTACGATTACGTTTTTTTTTTTGGAAAGTAGAAAAATTAATAACCGTCATATTTAAACGACTTCAATTAAAGTCTTAATTTTACCGATTTTTCTTTTAATTTAATACCGTTATTGTATTTTTATTTAAATGAATATTAATTAAGAACCATATCCGTAAAAGTTGTCGATGACTTGACGTGAAATAATAGTCGCTTCCAAAATCGGATGGAATCACTACTTCTGACGAGAGCAAGATTTCCATGCCAGATTTACGTAATTAGAAAATACTAGGAGTAGTAGAAAAGCGGATTCCCCCGGTCTTCTTCGATGAACCGAATATATCGTAGTATATCGAGATGCCAAAAAAAAAGGAAAAGTAACTGAATACAAATGATATTCTGCTCTTAAAGATACACCTTCATTCTATTCATCATAATTATTGAATATTACCGGGAAACAGAGAAAACAATACATCTGGGTAGTGTCGCTTTTACCTCGTATACTTCGCAGTCATTAAAAGGCTGTAAACGAATAAATTAATGTAACCCTTTATGTTGAGAATAACGGAAATATGTATGTATATATATATATATATATATGTAAACCTTACATTCAACCGTCATTTTGGTTGTTCGTTATTTGATTTTTTTGGCTGTTGAACGATTCAGTGATGAATGTGTGTTTGCGGTTGAATTTACACGGTGAAAGAGTGGATTCACTGAAAAATTGCTAGTAAACATGCGTCTCAGATACCTCTCAAAAAAAAAAAATACATTAAAGAACGAACAATCAAAATGACGATTGAATGTAAGGTTCTCTTTTCAGGGGTTTATTCAATACATTAAATAAAACTTCAAAATACATTTCGAATCAAATAAAAGTACATTAAAGAAAGGCTGCTTTCAATGACGAATACGTGTTCACGTTAAATTTATATGTTGAACTGGTTGATTACTGAAAAATTCATAGTAAAACATGCGTTAAATGAAAAAAAAAAAGACAACTAAGTTTCAAACCGCTTCCCTACTGCACGCCGTTAACTGGCGCCTTAAACCGATCGGCTATACCAGCTTAGTGAGATATCCAGTGCAAATTATCTTACATAAGTTGTAGGTTATCTTTTACGCGTAAATATATATACAGTGAATGTTAACAGCAATACCATATGATCATTACAACTATTCAATCTGTTATATTAGATGAGTTTGTTTTACCGTTAGGTCTGTATCCCCATGTAAACATTCTTAATCAGAGCATCATTTTTTAAGTTAATAATTCTTTATTGCATATGTTCCAGCAGATTTGTGAGACTAAAATAATTTCATATAAAGCTGCAAAATAGAGTAAAGTTGATCGATCGTACAACAGATTCTATATCAGAAATCATAATTTGTTATTAAATATATTTTATCATAAACTATTACAGACTGTCTATGACGTCGGGGGATACTCCACAGCAACTGTCAATCACTCATAATAAGTTGGTTTTTTTTTAATATACTGGTTTAGATAAATATTACAATACCATTGATCTTTGATCTTTACGTAATGTAAATTACAGTTTTTCTACGAATGCGCAGTAGCATATTAATCGTGTACGTTACGAACAAATAAAACGCAAATATTCGTACGGTGTTTTTTGGGATTTCAAGCTAATTATCGACAGGAATACGAGGTTTTTAAATGTTACAAATTTAATGATAGTGGAAAACGATTTAAAAATTGAGATAAAAAAAAAACAATCTCAACAGTTCCTACAATATATCATACTGGCTGGAAACCCATCCGATGGAATAATATTTCAATTTACCGGTGGTAATTGCAACATAATGAGAGGAACCTGTGTTTGTACTGATTAAATACTAGCAATCGCTTCTTGGATATCCCCAAGTTTTTATATTAGATGTAACAAAATTACAAAAGATTATTTCATCAAAGATTTTAAGGGATATAAAGGTAATAATGCTCAGTTAAAAAGGATATTAAAAAAAAGTTGAAAATATTGCGGAAACAATTTAAAACATGGTATCATAAAAAATAATTAATGGAATATTATAATAAAAAAACCATGGACTACAATATACATTTTGCATATATTAAAGACCCAGATATATTATTCTATCTGCGAGTCGATGTGGCGAGAGCCGCATTGTCGGATCGTGTAGGAGTTTCTTGATGCGATTACTTTGTTCAACCGACATCAGTAGTTTACCTAAGAGAAAAGACTCCTACCGCGCTGCTCTAGGAAGTTAACCGACAGATATGGTTGGCTACCAGCCAGATTAAGGCTCCAAGCTCTTTAATGGTGGACAGGTACTTACTGGCATTTATCGGGCTAGGCGTGGCGGCGAATTGCTGTCTTTGACAAGATAAATTTAATTATTGATAGTCATATATGTTTTAGTAGTTGACGGGGTGCGCCTAACTATTTTAGTGATATATGACAAGTGGGCCGTGGGACACGCAAGTGGTGTATGGTACGCTTATTCCGTTCACGCTTTTAGGTTAGCTCTAGAAGCTATTTAGGACACTGGTCGCTAAATTGTTTCGAGGCTCAGTAGCCGTTTGTGGCACAGACATTCGGTCTTATGCTTTAGGGCGACCGAATGGGATTGTGACGTGAGAAATACCAAGCAAACCAAATATATATTAAAGAATAAATAAAAAACAAACGGTTGGGTTTTTCTACAGGATGCGGCTGTCTGTCGTCTTAATACCCCCTAGGTGGCGGATGCGGTCTTAAATTGCGGGGAAATAGTGCTCTAAGGTGGCCGAGCACACGCGATAATTGCGGGGTTAGTATCCGTCCTGGCGGACCTTGGCCATAGGCTCGGGGGCCGGGGTTGTGTCCGTAATTCGGCCTGCACAGTCGTGTATAGTGTGTCGCAGTAGGTGCACAACTCGCTAATACCGCCTGAAGATGTAACAGTGGGGTAGCGGTGAACGCTGGGACTGCAGCCTCTTTTAGTAACTCGGTGTGGTGTTGCGTGGTGGCAGGGAGACCTGCTACCACTACAATAGTTCTGGTTTTGCACTTCCAGAATAGTTGCCGACAAGATTTGAAAAACATGCTATCTTGGTCGCCTGCCCGGTGACGGGTAGATGATCTGAGTCCGCTAGTGCGGGCGAATCGGAGGAGTTCTCTGTATGTACAGACGGCTCTATCGGCGTATACGTGGGTCTCGTCAGTCGGTGCTGGAAGGAGTTCCGGCACTACGACGGGTACTATTCACAGGTGCAACCCTGGCGGTTTGTGCTGTACGGGCAGCGGGCGGGAAGAGAGTCGGCCAATGCAAGGAGTGTCGGTAGGGATACAAAACTCGTAAAGGCCTAGCCAGAGGAGTTGGCGGTCGTTTGGCCGGCGGTGCTCAGGCGTCCTTCTCTCCCCTCTGAAGGTTCGCGCTGTAACCCGGGAGGGAGCAGTTGCTGCCATGTCTGTGGTAATGAGCGGGGTAGTAGCTGGGCATGCGCAATCAGTTGGCGAGCTCTACGTACACCGAACTCACCCTACCTACTCCGGTTGCGGACCCTGTGATGTTAGGCGCGTGTACGGGGCACCCTTTTCAGGATAATATAGAGCCGGGTCCGTCTTCTCTCACATGCATTCGTTAGGCTTTCCTTCAGTTTCGTGACCCCTCTCGGGAAACGGTCTGTGACCAGAGCACGAGTGTGGTAGGCCGGCGAGTATGCGGCGTCCGAGAGGAGCTTTGAGGACCTGTGAGCCCTGGCACATCCTCACTGACTCCCTGCGCACGCTTTCTAACAACAGGTGTGTCCAAGGGCCCATTATGGGTAAAGTCTTTTATTAAATTTTGTTTTTCTGTCGATCACTGTCATCTACAGCCTGTACTATTATTCTAGCCTTGCTTTTCCTAAAACCTGTCTAGTAACAACGATCTCCTCGATTCTCTGTTGCTTTCTCTTTAATAAAAATACAAGGCACGGATACTAGTGCAGAACATATTATTGCTCGTTCGGAAATTTCGCTGCGGATTCCCCTTGTTCGTGTGGAGGACGAACAAATGACCAATCCGAAACCGGGAAGGTCGAACAAGAGTGCGGAGCATGGTGGACTGGTATCCGGTACCCTGCCCGTAGGTGTTAGCTCTCTCCTACGCGTGGAGCGGAAAAAGCTTGATAAGTTGTGCTCCGACGTGGTTTCCGCGTTGGATAAGGCTCGGAAGGTAAACCGAGACACTTTGGATAAGGTGGAAGGTGCCCTCCGGGGCATTCGCTCCCTGTTCGAGAAGGTGTCCTTCGAGTAGGCCAGGCTGATTGGTCTGAATTCAGGCATTCAGCAGGCGTCGACGGAAGTTGTCAGCGGCATTCGGGTTCTGTTTACAGAGCTTAAGGATGCTATTGTGGCTGAAATCAACTCGGTGAGTGTATCGTCCGTTCATAGGGCGATGCAAAAAGAGTTGG
The DNA here is from genome assembly GCF_047948215.1 of Lycorma delicatula. Taxonomy (NCBI): domain Eukaryota; kingdom Metazoa; phylum Arthropoda; class Insecta; order Hemiptera; family Fulgoridae; genus Lycorma; species Lycorma delicatula. Next base: position 23,274,441 of record NC_134458.1, read on the forward strand.
TTACTATCCGCTAGGAGGTGGCTACGCCATCCTTTTCGGGGGTGGCAGAAGTGTTCTCCCGGTGGTTCAAAAACGACCGTCGAAGGACAGTTCGGCCGTGCTGTTGTTCCTCGAGGAAGGGAGCAAGATAACAACTACCAACTTGAGAAGAAGGCGAACGAGGTGCTTCGCCCGGTTATTCACGCCCTGCAAGTCAGACGTGTTAAGCAGATTTCGGGTGGCATTGTGCTCGAGGAGGCTAACAGGGCTCAGACGAGTCTTGTCATCGGTCAGGAGTGGGCTAAGGCCGGCATTAAGGCCAAGGCCTCAATGAAGAAAGGACCGAGGGTGCTCGTCTACGACGTACCCTCGGACGTCGACAAGAAAGAATTGCCGGCAGCGATATTGCGAAAGAATTGAAATATCTGTCGGGGATTCGACAATAACCTAGGCCAGGTTAATGTAGCCTGTTCCAGGACTTCCCTGGATAACTGTGTGAGAATCGCGGATAGGCTAACGTTGGATGTTGTGCTCGTCCAAGAGCCTTATTGCATCCGTAATCGGGTCCCAGGGCCGCGTGAGGCAACATTTTTGCATGTGAGCGGAGCCGACCACGTTTGGGCGTCCACTTAGGTTGTGAACCTGAGATTGGGTGCACTCATGGTGTCGCAATACTCCACTACGTACTATGTCTGTACTGAAATCAAATTAGGAGAGGAGACTGTTTTCGTATTTAACGTTTACTGTCCATACCGATACCCGTCGATATATCGACGCAGTTAGACTGATTTCTCGTGTGTACGAAGGTGCAAAATTGATCGTGGGTGGTGACTTTAATGCGCAGTCTGCACTCTGGCACGGCGACAGTCACTGATAAAAGTAGGGCGTTTGAGGAGGCGTTTATTGAATCAGGTCTCACTGTCCTGAATCAGCCTTCTAAGTTTCATACCTTTGAAGCCCTGTTAGGCCAGGCGAATATAGATGTCACCCTTTGTAACGGGAATATCTTTAACGGTATTCAGAATCGGTCGGTACATCCTGAACAGTTCAGTGATCATCGCTTGATCACGTTTGAAATTTTCTTGAGATCCGGCGAGAGAATCGACCCCTCGTTTGAGGGGTCGATTCCAGCGGAATCGGAAACGATTCCAGCGTGGCCGAAACCCCGATGGCGGGCTGTATTGCTGGAGATCTACAAGCTTAGCAGACGCCGCTTTGTGAACACGGTGTTTACCAAGAAACGTGCTGCGTGGCACAAATTTGTCACGGATAATAGAGGTGATCCTTGGGGCGCGGTATATAAAGTCCCACTTTAAAATCGGAAAAAAATCAGTTCGGAGGTTTCTTCTACCCTTCGTGCGAATGATGAGTACACTACGGACGCAACTAGCAGTGCGTCATACACGCTTCGTGCCTTGCTGCCAACGGATGATGGTGTCTCGGACGATGTCTCTCATCGCGAAATACAAGCCGGAACTCGGGATCTTGGGAGATGCTCGGACCCTATTGGGGATCGGTGTAAGCATCAGGTTAAGACTGCGGTCTTTTCCCTGCCAAACCAGAAGGCGCCAGGTGTCGATGAAATTACGGGCTCGCTTGTAAAGCGAGCACGGGGTAGGCTGAAAGACCCCTTGGTTAGACTCTATAATGCGTGTCTGGCCCGGGGTGTCTTCCCGGATGAGTGGAAGGTCGGGGATCTCCGACTGTTCCTCAAGTCTGCAGACTTGGACAGGACGGTTGTGAAGAACGGCAAGCAACGTAATTGGCCTACGATAAGCCTCGATGAACTCATTCCGGCTCCTGAGGGTATCAGTAATAGACAATACGGTTTCACGCGCGGTGTGGGCACGAGTGATGCGATTGACTTTGTGGCGAGTAAAGTAAAGAATAGTAGGTGTAAAAAGGTTTTGGGAATTAGCTTAGATATCAAAGAGGCGTTTGATAATGCTTAGTGGCCTTACATCCTTAACGGTCTACTGGACCTAGGATGTCCTCAAGATATATACAGCTTAATAGTAAGTTATTTTGAACAGGTGAGTTCAACTGTTCAACTGAATATAGGCGGTCACACGCTTATGCAGGAGCCGACGAAGGGCTATCCGCAGGGCTCTGTTCTCGGTCCGGTATTTTGAAATTTAATCGTGAATAAGTCGCTCACCTCGTATCTAGGTGACGGGTGTATCTCCATCGCGTATGCAGATGATATAATGGTAATTGTGGAAGGTAAGAATAAGATTCAGATCGAGGCCAGGGCCTGCACAGCCTTAGATGTGATCTCGACATGGGGAAAAGAAGCAAAACTACAGTTTTCACCTGATAAAAGTAAAATGATTAGCCTCTGGAATATGAAATCGCTTTCGGTACGGAGAAATGTTGAAAATGAAGGGATCTCCATCCCGTATGCGGATAAAATTAATTATCTAGGGGTTTGGATCGGTGAAGAATGCAATTTCTTCCACAACGTTAGCTATCTCGGCGATAATGCGTTGTGCTCGCTCATCAATTTGTAATAGGGAGTGGGGCCTGGGTGTCCGAGCATGTAAAGTAATATATCGGCCGGTGTTTGAGGCTATTTTGACTTACGCGTCTCACAGCTGTGGAGGACTTGTTGGGAGAAGGACGATTCGTGGGAAAGTGTGCGCACCCAGCGCCTTGCACTCATCACAGTATGTAAATCGTATAAAACGACCCAAAAAGGTCGAGTAAAATGATCTGTTGTTACGCGGTTAATAAGGCATACTTAAGAACATTTTTCTGTATTTTTTACAGGAGTAAAGCTGAAAAAAGTTAATAATTTAATTTAAAAAGTTTATTTTTTATTTAGTTTTTTAAAGACAAATTTCAGTAAATTAAACCGTATAAGTTAACAGAAAAGCGATAGGTACATAGATAGAAAATAAGATCGTTTACCATTATATGAAGATTCAAACTTATCGGGAAAGATATAACGCGACTAATATAATTTTTAAATAATTATATTAAAAAACAAAACTGAAATTTAGAATTTTTTTAAGTATAAAATGAAATGAAGACAACACATTTAATAAAGCTATATTCTACGAAAATTTTCTTCATAAAAAAAAACTTTGCGGTGTAAACAAGGTTAAAATTAAAATTCGTTCGAAATAATCACCGATTAAATTAACATTTCTGTCTCTTTTCATAGATTTTTGTTTTAAATATACGATTACAATTAACGTAATATTTTTATCGATAATTAAAAAAAAACAATTAACGATCGATTGAATATATATCGATCGTATCTTTTATCACAAAATTATTTCTAACGGTTTTAACTTTTCCCGTGCCGGCGAGATATGTAATTCGCTTAACGTTTAGTACAATCCATTAAAAATTATTTTAGATAGTTTCCTTCTGAACATTTCTGTAGCAAATTTGAGCTATTTACAAAATTTATAATATTAGTTCTTATTACATACGATCTTTGTTATCGTTGTAATAGTAACAAACAATAGTGCATTATTTTAAACTATTTTCGAATGCGTGCGTCGTATTTTTTCTATTTACTTAATAATATAACGTGTTAATTATTCGTAAAAATATATTATAACCTACAGTATTTTTTAAAAAGTTACTTCTAATCTTTAAAAAAAATTACCCTCCTATCGGTTATGTAGCAAACAGGTCGATCCGTTACCCCACCGCAATAATAGGTAGTTTAATGTATTCTAATAGCGTTACCGATCTGTATCGCGAATGGACTTTCAAATCCTAACCTTTTCTAACTAACATCATACATTCATTCACTTATTCATTCGTTTATAATAGACGCGTCAAACTTCAATCTCTCATGGGAAAACAAATACGACACATTAACAAGTAGGTGGCCCGGCCGCATTTTAAACATACGTCTTCGGTACCAAATATGAATATAGCAATAATACGTAAATAACCAGGTGTAACTGTTATTCTATTTTTTTTGACCGTATTCATTTTTTTAAATTTTATAAAAAGATTACGTACGAATTAAAAGAAAATTAGAAAAATTATCCGTCCGAGAGGATATGCAAAATTTTAGGTATTTTAAAACTAAAAAATTACAAATACAAATGTACGTTTTTTAATAATTATTATTAATAGAAATATTTTATATATATATATTGCATTTTTAGTGAAAGGCATCCGTATGGTAAATTAATGACAAACTTTGAGTGATTTTATTTCCACTTATCGGTTCGGTAATTGTAATTTTTTTCAGCCGCTTCTGTTCGCGTGCAGCATCATTATTAATTTGAATGTGACCTCTAAAACAGGATTTTTATCCTAAAGCGGTACCTAATTTTCCAACCGAATTCGATAATTTTACCTGAACCGATGTTATATAGTACTTGAACTATTTTAGTATCGATACTTAAAAACAGAAAATGAATTTTATTTTTGTTAAATAAAAGTAAGTTTAAATCGAATGAAACAAATTGTTTTACGTTAGTACAAAATATTGAAAAAGCAAATACTATCGTACCGTTAGATGTACACACTAGTATGCCGTTAGAAGTATTACATTACGTATTATAAGATACGATTCTGTTACAATTTTAGTCGTCTAAGGAAATATACTGTAGTTGTAATCGTTTAATTTTGAGATCGTATGCTAATTTTCTGAAATAAATGTTATTACTATTATATAATATATAATATTATAATAATAATGTTAAGAATATTATAATATATATAATATTATTATTATATAATATTAATTATTATTATTTACTCCTGACTTAAAACACTGAAATATTATTTTAAAGGCTTCTTCAATAAAAACGAGTTTTCAAGACAGAAAAAAACCTGTAAAATCAACTTTTGACAGTACAATAATCCATAAGTTCTTAAGTATGAAAATCATGCACATCAATATTTAATAAATTAAAAATTCTAACATTCTAGCGTTTATATTTACGAATGTCCTATCTTTGGGTAGAAAAAGGATAATTTATATTAAAAAAAATAAATAAATAAAAATATCCATCAAATGAAACCAGATAAAAATATTTTTCTGACAGCATAATATTTTGACGTCCTTATAATGCTTGTCATTTTAATAAATTACAATTTAATTAAACTTAGAAAAATCCTTTTATACATCTTCTATTACTTCGCCGATAAATTATTACATAACACCTTTGGAACACCGATTAAAGAAGAATAGAAAACACGCCCAAATTTTCTGCATCTTTTTTTAACGATATGTGTTAAAATAATTTCCATTAACGCCGTCTCTACTTTTATGTTTTTTCAATTAATTATTATTTTTAAGTATTAATAAACTGTTTAACAGATTTTTTTAACTACCTTGTCCGATGAAAATTTTACCACAAATTTTCCTGATCCGACCAGCGTTTTTATACACTTATAGTTTCCTGTTATTTATATAAAGTATAAGTACGTACCAAACTGAATAAAATATTTATTAATTTATAATAATAATAATAAAAATTAAAAAAAACAATGAAAACTTATATTGCGATTTTGAAATATCGGAGGAACTTTTAGAAATATAAAGTAATACGCGACGAGGAAACTCTGTCAAGATTTAAAAAAAATCTATTATACATTAGAATTATTTGTAACATATACACGAAGAAGGATTCTTGAAGGTTGTTAAAATATGAAAAATAATAATCGAAGCGACTACCTTAAAAAAAAAAGATAATACGTACCGCAATATCAAAACATTCGTAAAAACTACTTAAGCGACATACATAATGTAAGTGCCGACTTGAAAAAAAGGGGTCCCGCCCTTAGTTTTTTAATATTACTATTCAGTATTATCACTGCTCTCACTGAGACTACAACTAACCGATGAAAACTAATAATAACAAAATACTAAAATACATAAGAAGATCGGACCCCCCCCCTCGAAAGAAGATAGGCGAATCTTATGGTCTATAGGGCTGACAGATAGACATATAGATACAACGTAGGTTATATTATACTTTAAGATGTTCTCATTGTTCAAAGGAATAAAAACATATGCAGTCGTCTTCAATGAATGTACCAGCTGGGGTGTACCTCTTCAACGAGCAACACACACACACACACACACATACATACATACTTGTGCGTGAATAGAAATACTACAGGCTAAAAATTAAAGTGAGCTAACAAATAAACAGGGGTTTCCTTTCTTGAACGATTATATACACAAACTAGCTTGAAACAGCCGAAATAGGCAACACAATTCAATGGATAAGGAAAGGGGATCGGTTCGCAATCGTACAAGATGATAGTACATATTCCTACCCTATCCGTCTATCTATGCGGCTCAACTGTATACACCGAAAGTATAAAAAGAGAGAGGACGTTGATCAAAAGTGAACAGTGTGAGATATTAGGGAAGGAGAAACTGACGTGAAACAACAGCGGAGACTAACAAAGAGTGTTCGGATAGAACGGAGCTACAGCAAAAAAAAAATAATAAAAAAACTAAAAACGTTATATTAAACGAACTGAACTACCCGCTGTTCCTCTGGGCACCATATTTTGTTATTACCCGGATGGGGATCCTGATTTAGAATACCAAAAATAACATTAGTAGGAAATACATTTTTTCAAATTTACTCGTATTTGCTTTAATTTATTCTCTCTTCACGAAATCTACCGTAACATTTTTCCTTAGCGAATAAATGACAAAAAATTATTCTTGCAAGATTGAAAATAATTCCCGTTAGAAATGAAAAAATCTTTTGTTTAAAGTTTTTAAAACTCCATTTTTTATTACTTATCAAGTTTTTTTTTTTTTCAATCACCGTTTACATTTTATTTAATAATTTTTGTTCTAATAGTGTGAAACCATAATTTTTTATTTTTTTATTTTCGTACGCAGTACAGAGCGCCTCGCTAAGAATTTCATATGTCTGAAGAATTTCATGACATATTTATGAATGAAAATAAAGAAAAAGGTTCACGTAAAATTGAGTTCACGGAAAACGCTTTCTTTCGCCGTGATTTCTGCTTCGACAGTAAAGTGAAACGAAACTGAAATTACTGGTAATTAAATTACGGAGTAAATTCGACGGACGCTTGATTTTATTTCTAGATATTTTCCAATACTGAAATAATATCCGCTTTTTAAGTTTAAAAATAATATTAAAAAATATTTTTTCGCCTTTTTCGGTCTGTTTGTTTTTAATAAAATCAGATTTAGCAATTCTTCTTCATGTTCAGGAGATGTTACTTATTTAAATTTTCTCAGAATTAAACTCTCTAAATTTTAGTTTACTTTTAATTTAACGAAGTTATTATACCACCTCAAATCTAAAAACAAAGAATTGTGTTTTACGACACCAATTTTTCGTGTTTTACAATAATATTCTCAAAAATTACAATCGATAGTGTTGTGGAATTTGTTTTATTACATTTTTACGTCAAAGACAATCAAATTTCCCCCGTAAATTAAGTTTCAATAACTTCATTTTATACTAAGGGCAGAAATCAGGACGAAACTTTTCGCAATTTATACTCGAAACGATTCTGGATTCACGTCTATATAAATCTTTTTCTTTATTTTCACCCGTAAAATGTGTCCTGAAATTCTTTCCGTTTTTTCTCCTATATATATATATATATATATTATACCTTATATATTATTATTATTATTATATATATTCATTTATCATTTAATCATTCATTTTTCGATTAATTTAATTTGTATTTTCCCTTTTTTAATGACTATTTATTCTCACGGTATTACGTTAGCTCTTTTATCTAAATGCATGAAATATTGTCCAAAAGATTTTACTATTTTATGTAAAGTTAAAAGGACATCAAAAATTAGTTTTGTATAAATTAAGATAGTATTATATTTACACTTACAACAACGTTTACCAAAACCATAAAAACGATGAACGTCTGGTGTAAAAAGATAATTAATAAAAGTATTTTTAGCTAAAGGCGAGACGGAGAGATTGTAGGGAAGAATGAGAGATAAGTACAGAGGAGATCTGATTCTGAACGCGGCGGTTTCATCGTATAATATTCATTATAAATTGCTGAATTAGAATCGTGAGAAGAAATAATTATCTTCCGCAGGAAATAAATTCTCGTCAATTAAATGGTTTATGAAAAGGTGTGGAATAATCGATCTTAATCATTAGCCGCGGGTCAGAAATGTAAATCTGCGCTGTTCTATTTGTAATATGGAAGAGAAAGAGGATATTTTTCATTTTTTCGCTCGATTCCCTGTCCTCGCCGAGCGGAGGTGTCGCCGACTAGGGTCGAACAAGTCGTCTCGTGATTTATTTATAGAAGTTTGAACGGAGAGGAGTGTGATAAGGCGCCACTTTATCGCAGAGATGCGCGGCATTTTTTAAATAGAAACCTGTTCGGGAGTTCGACTGTCGTCTGCTTAGGATATCGACTAAAAACGATTAAAAGGTTATGTACGGCGGTATAGCGATCTTCTCCGTTTTAGTTTCGACATCGATGTTTCACATTACTTTTCACCTAAGTTCCGGTTGTTTTAAGTTAACGTGAACTAACCTAAATTTATTGAAGATATTATCTTCGAGAGATTAAAAATTAAATGTAATCGGTGGTAAATCATAAATGTAATCTCTTAATTTTTTACGTACTCGGAAGTTAAATTACGTTATAGTAATGAATTACGTTAAATATAAATACTCGTAAAGTAAATTCACCTTTAAGTTTTAATCGCGCAACTTTTTTTGACATTTATTCTAATTAGTTTTTTTTAATTTCCATTTTGTTATAATAAATTTGACTTTGTTTCTATTAAAGGGAAACGTTTCTTCCTAGAAAGATAACTACAGCGTGATAATATTAGAAGTAATAACGGTATTAATTTTGTATTTAGTGATGTTTTCTTTGTCAGCTTATTATTCTACTAAGATTACTAAGTAGTGTAGCGTTCTTGTTTCATCGATAGTATTATTTTATGTTATCTTAATATTCTGAATTTTCCAGCCGACGATTTTTAAATTAAGCTGTACAACTTACGCTCGAATCGAGATTAATTTTGTAAATAATGTATTTTAAAACCAAATATTGAAAATAAAGTAGCATTCTCTTGATTTAATTTACTAAGTATAAATTGCTGGAAAGTGGAAATTTAATTTATACAATATTATTTTTATTACTATAAATATTTTGTACAGTGTAAACAGAAGCCCCATTTCTCAAATGAAAATAACAGACAGGTAATACTTCAATCGTGTATGTTGCTATCTCTAGTTAATGATATAAGTTCGATTCGCAAATTTATTAAACTAAATTAGGTTATTCAAGTTTAAACGCATTTTTTTTTTGTCTTCAGTCATTTGACTGGTTTGATGCAGCTCTTCAAGATTCCCTATCTAGTGCTAGTCGCTTCATTTCAGTATACCCCGTACATCCTGCATCCCTAACAATTTGTTTTACATATTCCAAACGTGGCCTGCTTACACAATTATTTCCTTCTACCTGTCCTTCCAATATTAAAGCGACTATTCCAGGATGCCTTAGTATGTGACCTATAAGTCTGTCTCTTCTTTTAACTCTATTTTTCCAAATGCTTCTTTCTTCATCTATTTGTCGCAATACCTCTTCATTTGTCACTTCCACCCATCCACCCATCTGATTTTTAACATTCTCCTAGAGCACCGCATTTCAAAAGCTTCTAATCTTTTCTTCTCAGATACTCCGATCGTCCAAGTTTCACTTCCGTATAAAGCGACACTCCAAGCATTTACTTTCAAAAGTTTTTTCCTGACATTTAAATTAATTTTTGACGTAAACAAATTGTATTTCTGACTGAAGGCTCGATTCGCTTGTGCTATTCGGCATTTTACATCGCTCCTGCTTCATCCATCTTTAGTGATTCTACTTCCCAAATAACAAAATTCTTCTCCCTCCGTAATCTTTTCTCCTCCTATTTTCACATTCAGCGGTCCATCTTTGTTATTTCTACTACATTTCATTACTTTTGTTTTGTGCTTGTTTATTTTCACGCGATAGTTCTTGCGTAGGACTTCAGCTGTGCCGTTCATTGTTTCTTCTAAATCCTTTTTACTCTCGGCTAGAATTACTATATCATCGGCAAATCATAGCATCTTTATCGTTTCACCTTGTACTGTTACTCCGAATCTAAATTGTTCTTTAACGTCATTAACTGCTAGTTCTATGTAAAGATTAAAAAGTAACGGGGATAGGGAACATCCCGGTCGGACTCCATTTCTTATTACGGCTTCTTTCTTATGTTCTTCAATTATTACTGTTGCTGTTTGGTTCCTGTACATGTTAGCAATTGTTCTTCTATCTCTGTATTTGAACCCTAATTTTTTTTAAATGCTGATCATTTTATTCCAGTTTACGTTATCGAATGCCTTTTCTAGGTCTATAAACGCCAAGTATGTCGGTTTGTTTTTCTTTAATCTTCCTTCACTATTAATCTGAGGCGTGAAATTGCTTCCCTTGTCCCTAAACTTTTCCTGAAACCAAATTGGTCTTCTCCTAACACTTCTTCCACTCTCCTCTAAATTCTTCTGTATAGAATTCTAGTTAAGATTTTTGATGCGTGACTAGTTAAACTAATTGTTCTGTATTCTTCACATTTATCTGCCCCTGCTTTCTTTGGTATCATGACTATAACACTTTTTTTGAAGTCTGACGGAACATCCCCTTTTTCATAAATATTACACACCAGTTTATATAATCTATCATCCCTTCCTCACCTGCACTGCGCAGTAATTCTACAGGTATTCCGTCTATTCCAGGAGCCTTTCTGCCATTTAATCATACCAATGTAATCATACCGATATAAACGTGGGACGATGCCAATGCGCCTACTTCCAACCGATTCAATGCCTAAGCCGGAACCCTAGACATCCGGGGTCCTACCACGATCGAGTACCTCGATTAAACTCTCTCTGCAGACCTACACATTGCAAGGGCGCGAAGAACACCAGCCACTATAGACTACTCCTCGCGGATCATCCAGTTAATACGGAGATCCAGAAAGGAATGTATTCTCTCAAGTTCCCTAACAGCTCTTGAAGGTTCAACCTTGTATCGGAGACAGACGTAGAGGACGTGGTCCACTACAATCCGGGCATCGACTCGAATCCACCAAACGAAACCTAGCCAAACTCGCCCGAAAGGCACCATGCCGGGAGAGAAACTATGTGACATACCGATTAGGGGAGAGCCAGTCAATCGCACCTAAATCAGACACTACAGGAAATATACCATGCGTGTAGCGACCTGTGGGGGATTCGTTTCACCTGACCTGCCAAGACGCAAGGTCCCGGTCTTCAATCCCTTGCTTTCATTCTGACGTCAATAGGTTATTTACCTTGGAAATGTAGCGTTCCTTACGCTCACTAGCCAAGATATCTATCCGTTTGACTCTGGCTATAACACAGACTGCCTCCCGCGAGACTGTTCTGTAACCGCCTATAACCGCCTTTTCTGAGTAAGGTTTCCGGTGTTCGTCGTTCTTCGAATTCTCATTTTATCTTCGCATAGTTTCTACACTTCTGACATCTTAAAGTCGTCTTGCAGCTCGCAACACATCGTTTTACCTCTGACCGTTCCGTCTCGATCGGATTTAAATCGGACGGTAAGATAGAAGCCGTAGAACTTGATGCCCGCTTCCTTCCAGCGACCGGTCAAATCGGTATCGTTTTCTGTTACTTTTGTTCGACTTAATTAGTTCATACGATGCGGTTTAAGAATTTGAAACAAAAATGGAGTATGATGTTTCATATTCCATATTACGTAGCAGAACAGTGACGTCTTGTTTCTTGTTCGATGATACTGGAAGTTTTTTTTTCAGAACGGGGACTACGGTACGAAGAATCGTCGATAATTACTATAGACCGAGAAGGAAGGTTAGGAACTAATTTTTCTTCAGCCCGTTTCAAATAATCTTCAGTATTCGTATTATCACGGTAATCACCGCTTTTTGATTCGGCTGTCCAAGTTAAAATGGCGTTTGGAATAAAGTCCGTTTCACATCCAGCGTGAATTATAATTAAGCATTCACCTTTATTTATCGGTAAATGAAGTTCTGCACCGCTGTCGTCAGCCCGTGATTTTGCCGTCGAATGAGATGATAAAACATAGGATTCAGGTAAGTATACAATCGCCCGGTTATATTTTCTAAAATCAGTGATCGCCTGCCAATATGAAATCCTTTTCTGCCTTATATCATGTTTTTAAACTAAATTTTTTTTTCCGTATTGCGCCACTAAAAACACAATTCTTCTTAAATTAGTTTCACTGCCGTTAAAATTAATTTTAATATTCGATTCTTTACAGTTTGTTAATCGTTGGCATCTCCCCTACCTTTGAGTGAAATTCATTCACAGTTCGCCTAACCACACCTTTATCAAAATCATCTAATCCGGTAACCGGTTTAGAACGTTTTTTTCACGGTGATGAACGAACACTGGCCCCTCAGATCGAAGAAGTTATATATTTTTTTTTTTATTAGGCTTTGAACCCGAGTTCTGGAGATGCCACAGGCAGCTGCAGTTCTCTCTTCACACTTCTCTATAACAATTAAATACTTGTTTTGTTTTTTTTTTTTTTTTTCTTACAGCTAGAGTCTTTCTTCATGAAATCGTACAGGTTGTTTACAATTTCGCGCAACTGTCTTGGAATATTTTCACCTTTTACAACAGATTTAAATTCGGCCATAATTATTCGTACGTGAACGTACTACTTTAAAAAGTTTGAACCGTAAACCGCAGCAAATATTTGTTAAAAAATATCGTATCGTACATTAATCGACTATGTAACAAAATACACGACACACGCCAAAAGAATCTTACCGTGACGCAGAACCACAGAACTGAACTTTACATACATGGAAAAGCAAAAGAGAAACAAATATAAATAAAATAAAAATAACCGTTTTATATTTGATACATGATGTACTTTCTTATTACTGTAAACAGGCAAAAATAAACCGCTTCGTAAACAGCAGCTGCACGGCTGATCATGGTGTGCTAATGTTTCAGAGAACAACAGTATATCAGTGACGTGCGGGCTGAACATCCAAGGTCGCCGTTACGTGGCGGCTACTGTGTGTATATGTGTGTGTGTGTGCGTTTGGCAAACACCTCCCCACACAGCTACACAAGGAGTTGACAAACTTAAGGAACTGATACAGGACATTGAAATAAACAAAAACGTTCATGTGAAAAATGTCCTATCTCACTTGATTTTATCTTAAGAACAGTCGAGATATTTTAATGAAATCTCGTGTACATGCAATCCAACATTTTCACCTTTAAAGGTTACTTTTAATGACGGCCAACAAAACTGTTGCGGTTTACTCGAATTAGGTTTTATTAAATAAAACGTTCAGCATTTTATTGAGAACAAGATGTCACCGTATTTGTTCAAGTAGATCGACAAGCGGCTGAAATTGTTAAAATGATCGCAAAAATTATGCGATTTGACAATTTTTTCCTTTTTTCACACATTCGTTTAATAAAAATTACAATCTTCGTCTTTATCTATTAACATTTCTTAATAACATCTACACATCCCTTTATTAAAAAAATAAACCTGTTTTAACCATGTATAAAATGTTTTTAATGGTTCATCTTTTGTCAAAAATTTCATAATTTTTTTATTTCAATAATATCCTCCAGTAATACCGCATTTATATGTGCTCTATTTTTTAAATTTCTGTTTACCCCCTCGATCGTCGATATAATTTTAAAATTAACAAAAATGTTTAAGCCGCAAACTAATAATATATTTTTATAATTCTTAGTTACATCTGCATTAGATATAATGATATATCTTACTTGCATCACTTCGCTTGTGATGTCTACTTTATCTTTTGTAATTTCACTAACCGAATAGATTTTCATCTTCTGTTACGTTGCGTTTACATACCTTAATATGGAGTCTCTGTTGAGAAGTGAACGTGAAAGGTTGTGTTAAATAGAACTCCTGCGTTAGTGTGTGTTACTAGCGCTTGTGTATCGGTGTTCCGCTTTGTTTCCGGCTACCTGTGTCCATGACCATGTGACCTCTGCGACATCCCGTTAGGACGCCTACCCAGGGTCTCAACCGCACACCAAAGTTACTGTCAACGACCGGATAAGTTTTAAACCTTTGTTTAAAAACTTACTAATTTTATTTATATCTATAAGTTAATACTTGTATAGCTCTTGTTAATACTTGTAATACTTGTTTATTATCTATAAGTTAATATTGTATTAGTGAATACAACTGAACTTTTACAAGTAATTTTATTCTTAATTCGTAAATTAATTTAACCGTTAAATTGGACATTATATAAATTAAACGTAATATAAAAAATAATTTTATTATATTATATTAAATTACTTCTAGTTTAACCTTTTTATTTTTAATTTTCTACGTCAGACTTTTCACGGAAGTCAAAAATAGTTAAATAACTTAATATTAATTTAAATTTTAGCCGTCCTCCGATTCTTTCTTAATGGAAAGCTATCTAATCCGAACCCGTCCTCCTCCCCCTCGTTCACCCTCGCCGGAACTTTCTGATGAGAAAGGAGGAGAGGATAACGGTGTGGGAGCAAGAAAACGCCAAAAGCGTAGGTCGGTAACCACGGGTGATCAACACTCCGAGGGGCAGCTCTGAAACGGCAGCTGCCACCCTGGAGGATATCGATGGAAATTCCTCGCAACCTCCGGTCACTAGGCGGGAGAAAATCCCACCTATCATGTTGGACTGCCCCAAAGAGTGGCCAAAGCTGGCGAGAGCAATCTCCGCCATTATAAGAGGACGCTTGATATTCAAAAGTACCGAGCTCTCTGTAAGACTGCAGCTAAGCAGCGAAGGCGACTTCAAGGAAGTACAGAGTTTTCTGCATTCCAAGGGAGTCGCCTTTCGCTCCTTTCAGCTCCCAAAAGATAAGCAGCTCAAAGTGGTTATCCGTGGCATTCCTTATGGGGTCACCCCGGAAGAGGTAAAAGAGGAGCTGACCTCGCTCGGTTACGAGACAGTTTCAGTTAAAAATCTGACGACGAGTGACGGAAGGGAGACCCCCATGTGCCTCGTCGCCTTAAAACGAACGCCAGCCACCAGGGGCATCTATGACCTGGAAAACTTATTCTATTGTAGAATTAAGGTTACCGCATTTATGTCTCGAGGAGGTCCGGCACAGAAGCCAAAAAGTTCGGCCACTCGTCGAACTATTGCCGCAGGTTACAGCTCTGCGTGAAATGTGGTGGAGACCACGACACGGCGACGTGTCTGAAGTCGCGCGAAAAGCCTGCCTCGTGTGCAAACTGTAAGGGGCCTCACCCGGCCAATTACAGGGGCTGTCCTTATTATAAAGAGCAGCTGAACAAGCAAAAGGGCACCCAGAAAACGTCCGCTGTTACTGACGGACGAAGCTGGGCACGAGTTGCCGGAGGGGGAAACCGAGCCCCCAGCCGCAGGTAGTTTTACCGGTGGCAACGATGACGGTGGAAAAAAAATAGAATCACCTACCCCCACACCAACAAAGCCTAAACCGGCAATAGTTACAAAAAAGGTGGAGGCAAAAAAGCCGAACAAGCCTACTCCGCAGAAAAAAAAGGCAGCCAAACAATCTGCAAAATCAAAGAGGGCGGGTGCCAAACCCACGACGTCTGGCAAACACACCAAGATCCCAGAAACCCCACGCCCCACCAAAAAGGCGTTAACGACTCCCGGATCCTCCAGCGGCAAAATAAATAAAACTGCACTCCCGAGGGTGAGTTCCAGCAAGGATTTCTTGTCACAAGTGACAATTAAAGATGTCCTCCCGGAAACTGTAGCAATATTGCCCAGCCTGCTCCAAGCAAAATCTCTTAAGGACTGCATTCAGTCCATTATAGAGTGCCTCATGAACCTGCTATCTAGGTACGGTTAGGCAAACTCTCAGATTGCAACAGTGGAACGCCAATTCAGTAGTAGGCAAGACGGCAGAACTATACCGTCTGGCCGAGGATCTACTAATAGACGTGATTCTGTTGTCTAAGTCTTGTCTGAACGCGAACAAACAACTGACCATTCGGAAGTACTTTACGTATAGGATAGATAGGCCAGTACGATCCGGACGCACTTCCAGCGGCGGAACCGCAATTTTAGTCCACAGACGCCATATACACGCGCGGGTCGACCTCCACATTAACGTAATGGAGCAGACTTGTGAACAAGTGGAGCATTTAGGCACAGTGTATCGGCTGATTTCGGCTTATAATAAACCAAACTCAGCAGTACCCCGTGCAGTAGCACGGCGCAGATCTAGATGCCGTGCTAGAAAATTTGGATGGGCCCATGATACTCATGGGCGACCTCAACGCTATGCACGAGTCTTGGAATAGCAATCTGACAAGTGAAAATGGCAGATTGCTATACGAAAGAGCACGAGCACACCGGTTAGTCGTCATAGGCCCCGAGGTGCCCACCTTCGTTCATCGAACGGGCAGATCGAGATCTGATGTACTCGACATCGCAATCACGAAGGCGGTAACAACTCCGGTCATGATTGAAACGATAGAAGACCTCAGCTCGGACCACTCTTCTGTATTATTGGAGTTGTGCCAAGTAGGGGGCGGCCGAGACTCCCCGACTATACCCCGTAGGTTAGTGAAGTGGAAAAGGTTCTATGAAACTCCAATAGGATTACAGACCACCGAATCCTGAATTCCTTACCACACCGGAGGAAATCGTCGACACGGTGGAACGCGTCACATCATCAATGACCGAGGCTCTGTCAAACAGCTCTACGGAAAAGATCACGAGGCCTATCCGTAATAATCTCCCACCTCACGTCTCTGATGCTATAGCAGAAAAGCGCCGACTGAGGAGGAGGTACCGAATCACCCTGTTCCCCGATGATAAAAGGGCTTTTTATATTCAAACGGACAGAGTGAAACAGCTGCTGACACAACATCGAGAGGATTCGTGGAACGAATACCTCGCCACGGTCTCAGACGATCACTCCTCGGTGTTCAGGCTAAACAAAAAACTACGAGAAGGAAAGAAGCCCCGCCACCCGGTTTTGGGGGGGGGGATAACGAGGCCTTTTGGCATATTCGGAGGCGGACAGGGCGGAGGTTTTCGCCGACTCACTGGAGAACCAATTTACTCCAAACCCCGCTCTCGCCACGAACGACAACAACCACACAACCGAATTGGAGTCCTTCCTCGTAGATTATTTAGCACAGGTGGAGGACGCCCCACTAGAAATAGGCCAAGTCACTGAGGCGGAGGATTCCGCTGCAACCAAAGCCACACGGGTTTGCCACGGATTTGCCACACGGGTTGCCAACACCCGGGAGCCAAGCTCCGGGTGTTGACAGGATCGGTGCCCACGCATTCCGGAATGTTCCACCCGCTCTTATAGCGACCATAACCACAATATTCACGTCAATTTTGTACGTTGGATATTTTCCGAATTGCTGGAAAACTGCAAAGGTGGTACGCCTACCCTAACCTGGGAAAAGTCTGCTCTTTCCCCAGAATTACAGGTCGATTTCCTTATTACCAGTGTTGTCAAAGCTATTCGAAAGGATTTTCCTGGAGAGACTTAGGCGACATTTGGGAAAAGGAGTACGGCCTGAGCAATTTGGGTTCAGGGAGGGCCACTCGACGACCCTCTAACTGGTTAAAATAATTGACAGTCTTGTCGGAGGCCTAAATAGAAAAGCGGTAACTGCAACCGTTTTTCTAGACGTGGCTAAAACCTTTAACAAAGTTTGGCATAACGGCTTGCTGTATAAACTCGCACATACGACGATTCCCTGTCGCTATGTCAGATTGATGCGGTCTTATTTACAGAACCGACAATTTGTTGTACGCGTAGGGGGAACAATCTCCTCCACCATAGACGAAGCCGCTGGAGTCCCCCAAGGAGCAGTGCTTTCGCCGTTCTTGTACACGGCCTACGTCAACGATATGCCGCTGTCGGAAGGAGTCAAAACATCTCTATACGCAGACGACACGGCATATTATTATGAATCCGGAAGTGAAGATTACACGATCGGGAGACTCCAACTGCAACTGGATCTATTAGAGCCGTGGCTCGATATGTGGAGAATCAAGGTCAACGGTGAAAAATCGGTGGCAGTGATGTTCACATAAAAGACACGTGCTCCAGCCAGGCAGCTGGAAATCTCAGGAGAGAAAATCCCTTTTGGGAAAAAATTCAAGTACCTGGGAGTAGTCCTGGACAAACGGCTTACCTTAGGAGAACATATTAAATATGTGACCTAAAGGGCAAAGGCCGTCAGGGCCTCACTATACCCAGTACTGAACAGTGCCAACCCATATCCACTGGCGACCAAATTGCTCATTTTTCGGCTATACGTCCTGCCGATTCTAACATATGCTTACCCGGCATGGGGAGCTTTGTTGAACTCCACCCTTCAAAAGAAATTAGAAGCCGTCCAAAACATAGCGTTGCAGACGATATTTGGAGCACCGTGGTTCGTCAGAAACGTCACTCTTCGTTACGATGCGGGACTACACACCGTATCCGAAGTGGGAGTGGCGCAGGCACGCAGACTGTTCGGAAGAGCGGCCGTGTCCGAACACGGCCGTCTCTGGGACATCTGCCGAGGGGACCGTACTCCACAGGGTATAAGAAAACGGCCTCATGCCGTATTAAACGAACCACCGTGAAGAAGGCGGTACGAGAGTCAAAAAATGACAAACCAGGCTTAAGAGCCTCTATATCGTGCAACCTATAAATGGAAACCGCACGACCATTTTCGCAATTAGATTTTGTTAAAACTATAAAAAGCTAGATAACAGCCCACACCGTCCCACGAAGAGACTACAATCTCATTTAGTCAGCATATGCGACTCCCTCCGGAGCACGGGGCGCATTTCTTCCTCCAAATAACTAGAGCTCCGGTAGGCGCACTTCTGCTAGCCCATAGGTGCTGGTACTGAAGGTATACTTCAGCGGATGGATTGAAGGGGAATCACGCCAGGATTACTAGGCTCAAAAGCTATCACGGCCAGAACCAGTAAATAAATTTCACGCTGGTCCATACGGATAGGAACGCAAATTACCAAATCCGTCCGCAAATAAAACTTAAAATTTATAACCGCCACTAAATAACCGATTAAATCCGCCCGATAATAGAAAGATACAGCAGCAAGGGACATTGTCCAGGCTCTGCGATCTGTAGGGAGAAATATTGAAACTCCCGCCATTCTTGTGTTCCGTTTCATATCTTAATATGTAATCTCTTTTTTTTCTGTAACATTCCACTGCCTTTATTTTAACGTTATTTATTTTCATACATATATCCTAATTCACAAAAGAAGAGGAACAGTACAGCTGCAGTGAACAATACCGAGGAACCGATTAATATTTTATATTTAATTAAATATGAATTAAAACTTTATGATAGCCAATTAAACAAACGACTGAAAATTATATTTTAATAATAATGATGCAATATCGATACAGTAACGGATTTTTAAATAACTATAAGAAGCCCTCTCATTTCACAAAATCACAGCTAAGAAAAAATTCCTGATACGCAAAAAATACACACCACTATTTAAAAAAATGTTTCTGACGAATAATATGTTTAAAAACGAGCGGTATCTTATTTCAACTTTATTACTGCTGGGTATTGATATACGTTAAAAACACACTATGGTATTAATATACAAGTTTAATAATTAAATTTCGTAAATTTAAATTTTAAAGTACGTTCTATCAACAGAGAAAAGTATTCCAATATTCAGTCATTCTACTAGCGTTTCAACTTCTTTTTTTTTATTGCAAAAAACATAAATAAAAATCAAATTTTTTAGTGAAATAGCGTAAAACTAAAAAAAGAGAAAAAACCTGCAAACATACATTTTTTAATAATCATCAAAAAGGAACGTAATAGGGGAAAAAACTTGGATAATAAAGAAATCGGTTCTTTGAAAATCAGGCTGGTTTTATGATAACTTTTTATCTTCGTATAAAACGGATGAGGAATAAAATATGACACATTATGGTGGACAACACAATCGAAACGCTAAAGGAAAGTGATGAATTATGTACGTGTGAGAATTGTGACAAGTTTTTTTTCAAATATTTATGTTGATATAAAAACTTTTTTTTTACGTAAGAATCGGAAAGATTTCCTTATTCTTCTATAAAAAAAACCTCATTTTTATATTTCTTTACAAATATTTTAACTTCAGTACTGAATATTTTGTACTTTACATCTTTAATTATTTGCTTTATAAATTCTAATCGCTGATTCGGCGAACAGCTTTTACGGTTTATTACTAACTTCCATTACGTAATTAAGTAACTAGACGTGTTAACACATCAGGAAAAAATTTGCCACATCATTTTCATTAATCTTAATTATGTAAAAAAACCATTTAATTTTGAACTTTAATGGATCATTTTTCAACATTCTTCCACAATATCGTACTACAAAATTCCATATTTTTTCGTTTATGGCTTTTCTATAATCCATATTTCGCTACAGTAAACACTAATTTTTAGGCAAATATTATCATAAAAAATTCTCTTTAATTTCTATATATGTTGAATACAAGAAAGTTGTTTACATTTGTAAACCTGCTCTTCATACAACGTCCATTTTTGTAATTTTTGCAAAGTATGAGAGGTGTTTAATAAGTTCCTGCGAATTCAATAGACAGCACTCGTCCTACACTGTCGAAAGCATTTTCTGCATCTCTGCTAGGAGCGTACACCAAATTTTATTCACATACATTCATAATTCTGTCGATAGTCGATCAAATATTGGGATGTATTAAAAATCGGATAAAGAGAATTTCGTACGGCAATCTAACATTACTTTACAAAAGGCAAAACCACACGAAAAACTAAAGCCGAGCCGAATAAATATTAAAGTGAGTCGCCTTCATCGATAGGAACAGTTTAGAAACGGTTCGGTTATTCACTGAACGATCAGGTGAACGAAAATGACTGAATGTTCTAGACGGCCTGTTGAGCTTACAACCAGAGGTGCGCGGGTAAATTTTCCAGAAAAATGCGCGTTATTTCATCATTTACACCGATAAGAAGCAAAGCTATCTTCTTCATGTCAAACGTTTAACTTTTTTTGACTGCTTTCGTGTAGTCTGATTTTTATAATTTAGTTATTTTTTTTTTATCTTAAAATAGAGCCAGACTTTAAGATGGAACAAATTTTATGTGAAAGGGCAATATTTATTTCTCCCAAAAAGTAGTACTGGAACGGCGTTCCGGCACCAGCGTACCGCTGGTATTCTCTGCAGGCAGAGAATATTGAAAAAGAATCTAGGATATTCTGATGGAGAAAAAGCGATCGAAAGCGTGTGAGATAGGTAGGACGATATCTTAAACAAACGGGCGAATCATATTTTATACAAATATTTAAGTATGCAAAATCTATCCGCTAGACAGGTGCTGCGTTTGCTCATAATTAATTAGAAATTTTAATTAGTAAACGTTTCTAAGCGAGATTCGGGACCGTTTCACGGCGATCGAAGCGAAGTTTTACTCTGTTTCAGAACAGTCGAAACTCGGATGCATTATTAACACCTGAAATGGTCAAAACAGAAGGTTGCAGCCGGAGAACTCGCTACAAAGAAGGCGAAAACTGTTCCATCAGCAGGACGGGTAACGGTTACCGTCACAGAATTTTAATTAACTAACTCGAGAAGAGTAAAACGACAACCGGGCAGTACTGCGCATCTTTAATGTATCATCTAAACGAGGAAATAAAGAAAAAACAACCAAATTTGACGAAAAAGAGGATTCTTTATAGCCGATACAACGCACCGACAACCGCCGTAACAAAATTGCTGGAATACGCTACGAAAGTCTTCCGCATCCCCTCCTACTTGATAAAGCCTTCGGATTATTTATTTCCAAATACGAAGAAACGGCCAGCTAGAAAGAGATTTACGCCAAACTGTAAAGTTATTGCCGAAACATGTGCCTATTTTGAAGACTTGGATAAATCACAGCATAAGAACGGGATAAAAAACTCGTCGGACTAAATGTATAGACTGGAAAGATTATAACGAGAAACGACAAAAAAGATTAATCTCGAACAATCTCGGCTTCTTTATTGTAGCATGGACTTATAAAACATCCCGAGTAAAAAAAAAAAAATTCGTTTACAAAACACCAGAAGGTAAATTGTGTTTTCCTATACTAATAATTAAAGTACCATTGTAATATTCCTTTCTATCGCATTTAGTCGCATATCATTAGGGGAGACCCCGCTACGCGTAGGCTACATCTTAGTTTACGGAAGAACGTTATTCATGCGATTCGGTAAGTATGTAGGCAATGCATTTCATTTTCACGCAGATTATTTATTTTCTAAAACTAGAAAGAAAAGTCACGTATAGATTTGGACGGTATCTTTTTAATCGGTAAAGGAAAGCGAAAGTGCAATGCGTATTATCTAATCGTTATTACAGTAAAACCGTGGCTACTGTTATAATTATCGTTTATTAATCGCCGCAAATGGAATGCGCTCCGATCTGCTTCGATTAGCAAGGAATCTAATAGGTTATCGAATCGTTACCTTTATTTTGAATTACCTTAAAAATTTGCACTAGGCGAGTAAAACGTATATTACCGAAATTTACTTTGTCAGTAATGTTATTATAAGTATTAAGAATTATTTAATGGAATATATGTATGCGTTAAAATTTATAACGGAAAATTTTATAATCTTTACTCTTTGTGTATAAATAAATTAAATATTACAATATAAATTTAATATTAGTTATACTTTTTCAAAATTTAATATCTCTCCACGATCGATACGTTCATATCATTCAGTAACCTTTCAAGCCTAATTTATATTTTCACCTACTTCCTTCATCGTTTCTTTTTTCGGATCTTTATTGTTCCTTCTACGAACAAACTGTTGCAAATTAAATAGGATGCGTCATATCCATTATTAACCGATTCCGAAATTTCGCCGTTTTCTAATATTCATCGCAACAATATCATTTTACATTAGTTATAGATAATTTTATAAATTCATCTCTCGATATAATTAAAGCTCTACTTTAAAAAAAATATATTGTTAAATATTTTTACAATCCGCAGTAATATACATTCTAAAAATGAATTTAAGAACTAAAATTATGTATAATAATGTAACTATTATTGTTACCGACGCATAACTACATCAAACTGTGGTAGTTAATAAATAAATACGGATCGCTAAGATATAATAGTTAAACATATATACGTTCATGTAACAAATATAACCTTTGCAAAAGTTAAAATTTTGTCGGATTTACATTAATCTTAAAAAATATCCGATAAACTCGTCAAATGTGTTATTATGCACTTGTATGCAGCAAAAGTACTAATGCGACAGATAAACAAACAAAAACCGATAGCCTCCCCCTACGTAAGGGTTTTTTATTTTTTATTTTAAGTAGTCGGATTAAAATTTAGAGCGTATCGTATTTTACAGAATAACGTTTTCCTGTTTTAATGCGGTAAGTCCTAATTAAATTACGCGAAAGTTTGTTTTATTATTCCCGCAAACGATATTTAGAAAATAAATAAATAATCTCGAACACTTATTATTTTTATTAAAATCAGATAACAGTTCTTGAAATATTAGATTTAACAGAAAATCATATACAGATGAGCGACGTAAATTCTCATAGGAAACGCTGAATATATACGGTGAAGTTTCAGTAGCTCAGATCAAGGGATCAGAACCCACCGGGATGGTCAAGTGGTGAACGCGTCTTCCAAAATCAGCTGATCTGGAAGTCGAGAGTAAAGCCAGTTAATTTTATACGGATTTGAATACTAGATCGTGGATACCGGTGTTCTTTAAAGGTTGGGGTTCAATTAACTACACATCTTAGGAACGATCGAACTGAGACTGTACAAGACTACACTTCATTTAGATTCACACACATCATCCTCATTCATCCTCTGAAGTAATACCTGAACGGTAATTCCCGGAGGCAAAACAGGGAAAAAATATCAAGGGATCAGGGACATTTTGAGAAATTATATCGGTAACAATGAGACCTCGACTTGAAAAGTTTGTATAACAGCCGTTTTAGCTCGTGGTAATCGGTTTCTGTATTATTGCCGAGATGTGTATCTTTGTTTACTATGTTTTCTGTTAGAGAAAAAGCCGAACCGCGCTTTTTCTCTATTGAAATACTCAAAGCTCGGTCGATTAAAATGATCAACTTCGGTCGATGATTTTAATCGAACACGCGTAGGTAAAGGAGCCGCGCGTAAACGATATACGATGCCCAAGAAACAGGATCTGTTCTTAAACAGAAATCACCCAGAAGGCCGACAGTATCAAAAGAAAGCGTTTAACGAATCAGACGATTTGCTATCAGGCGTCCTGATACATCTATCGCTCGTCGAAGCCCCGAGTTACAAATTCCATCAAGTTATGGGTAAAAGAATGCGCTTGTACGCATATAAATTTCAACGACTGCAAGAAATAAACCGATCCCATACAGAAAACCCCCTGTAGGGGGAGTCTATCGATTTTTGTTTATGACAATTAATATTTTGTTATCGAATCGAAGAACATAACTAATCAGATTAATTATTCGATGAGTTTATTGGACAATTTTAAAGATTAAATTAAATCCGACGAAAGTTTTATTATTTTTTTTTCCAGAGTTTATATTTGTTATATAAATATACAGGATACTTCTAAATTAGTCGTTAATCGCTTAAGTTTAAAATTCGCTTTTGAAATTTTAGACAAAATAAGTGAAAACAAACGAATCGTTTGTATAATAGTGTAATTTTTACGGCTGAAGCTATTTTTCACTTTAAGGAATGCATTAATAGACTTGATTCACAAATACGGAGATGTGAAAACCGACATGAAATTTTTCACGTACGCGACACATCTAAAAATTGATGCGGTTTAAAAAAAATCGTGTAATCAGGCCTTTTTTTAAAAAAAATCTAAGAAAAGTTTTATCTTGATATGTTACTGCTTTCCTGAAAAGTACATCGATTTTATTACCGACGAGATGGAGTACCGCACATTTTAACGCATTCGTTCGCCAGGCTTTGTATGAGAAATGTGCAGACAGTTAGGTAAGCCGAGGTCTTATACCCTGCCTCCAAAAAATCTGGAGCTAAGCCCTAGTTTTTTTTTTGTGAAGTTATGTTAAAAATATTGTTTACTCGTAGAAATTACGCGTCCTGAGCCACTTAAAGGAAAGAATAAAGAATCGATTACAACCGTAACAGAATATATGTTAAATCGTATACGGACACGCTTATGGAAATTTATTGATAATACAACAAAGCTATAACCGATAGAAAATTCCAAAAACAAGCCGATATAACCGGAAGTACTTTTTGTTTTTATTTAATTCGAGCCGTAAACCCAATCATTATTTTACGATGACCTTATATACAGTACCGGAATACGCATGATCGTCAAAAAACAGGTTTAACGAACCTTCTTCTAGCGATGAAAATAATTAGTTATTATTTAATTTACTTAAAAAAGATATAGCGACTATTACGGAAATTTTATCTCGCCGTTATTTCTCCATTCCAATTTATTATTACACCTCTTTATGAAATTCTTTTTTTCAATTTACTTACTCGAGAAAAAAAATCGGCCTAAAATTAAGTCGATTCTCGTTATTTGTTTTTTTACGCTCACGCCCTATATGCATCCTAACAAAACGTTTCGACAGACAAAATACTAAAACACCTTTCTTTTGAAACTTTTCTTGTTCATTTCGTAAACAGAACGCGGATACCACCTCTCCTTTTTTTGTAACTAGGTAATGATGGAGTTTTGTGAAAAGACTATTCCATCTAAAATTACAGAGTTTTTAATAAATTTCAAGGAATTTTTTTTTTAATTTTTAAACTTAGGTTATTTCCCCTCCACCATATCTTACGGTAAGTTATTTGTTATTTATTTACTATAATCTACTTTCTTAAAAGATCTCGACATATTAATTTTATTAAGTTTCTTTTTGTCTTGCGTTTAGTCTGCTTTCGATGAGTGTTTTTTACTTTGTAGATTTTGTTTATGTAAATAGCAGAATTCTTGAACCTTTGGTATCGCTCTATTACCTCCTTAATTAATCGGGGCAAAGAAGAATTAAAACAAATAAAATTCTAAACCGTTTTCACAAAAAATGCTTTTTTTTATAATTTTACGAAAGGACTTCCTTTCCAGTAATATTAACTCGTACTACAATAACAAAGATAAAATAAATAAATCGTCAAAATAACTCTTACGTGCTATGCGACTCGGTTACCAGACGGTAAGGAACCGCTTCGCTCATGGAGAAAATGAAAGATCGATACCGTACGGAAATAATACATAACAAATCCTTTTAGTAACATCTGTTAATAATAAACAATAGAACGTGTTTTTTTTTTAATAACGTTCCTAATTCACCGTATTATTTTTATAAACAAAAGATGTATGATACACCAAATTACGAATATTCATTTTTTATTCTTAAGAATGGAAGAAGGGAGAAAGAACGGTAAAATAAATATAAAGGAAGGTAATAGAGCGATACGAAAGGTTCATGAATTTTGTTATTTACGGAGGTAAAATCTACAAAGGATAGTTAAAGTAAAGAGAAAAACATCAAAAGCAGATTAAACGCAAGATAAAAAATCATGTAGAAAACATATCAAAAATTAATTTTGAGACGATAAAAAGAAAAAAAAATGATAGTGAAACACGAAAGAAAATCTAACGATAAAGACTAAAGAAATACAGTAAGATACGTAAAACCGGTCGACTGACAAAGTTAAAAATTAAAAACTAACATTAAAATGAATCTAACAAAAAAATAATGTGCGACACAGAAGAAAAAAGAAGATGAAGAAGGCCATCAGATCATATAAACACTAAAACGCAGTATCGATTATTAGATTACTTTTGTATCAGATATTAAAAGAAAGATTAAAAAAGTAAGATATTTTAAAAAGTATAACGGTCGATAATTGAAGCTGTAGCGGTTAGCACAAAAATTCAAAACAGTCGCTAATTATCCATTACTTTTAGTATGGAAAAATTACATTTAAATTATTATTACACATAGATCTGATTAGTGTCAGATCTAACGGCCTTTGGAGTCGGGCTTCATTTCAATTCGGTTGTGAGGGCGCCGAACAGCATCATCTGACATTGCAAAGTTCTTCCAACATTAAATAACGGATTAACGACCGCCTCGACGCCTTATTTTAGGGGTTTTTTTAAAGAACTACAGCTAATTACTAACCTCCAAATAATTAATCTATCAATAATTACATAATAGAAAATGTTATAAGGAATAACCCGGTTTAAATTCTGTGTTCGTAGGACAATTTTAAATAGTAGTTATCATTTCTAGTTTATTTTTAAAAAAGTGTGCATATCTATATATGTTTAACATCGCTTATAAAAACTGTTCGTCTTTATTACTGATAAATCCATATTATTTTTCCTACATTGATTATCATTATTACATACTATTTTATTGATTTTTTTGTAAGACAAAATATTACAAAAAATTACCAGTAATTTATTATGTATTTTTAAATACATTAAAACCAAATGAGATAAGCGTATAATTTACTCGATTGAAAATCGCAACAAAAACGCTAATAAATTAAGCCTCACACGCAAATAATATAAATAGAATTTTTTTTTTGTAAGTTAATACGATTTTCTTATACCACGTATTTCAAGAAAATTTGTACGTAGGTTTATTAGTTTTTTTATTATTCATTACTACCGTATAGATTATATTTAAAAAAATAAATACAATAAAATTTATTACTTATTAAAAGCCAAGAACCTTTTATAAGCGCTAACTGCACAACTTCTAGATAACAATTTAATAAAAGTGTTTTTATCAGCTCCAGTTTGTTTATATTTTGGTTTATTTATTGGGTAAGATGACGTATTTAAGAAACAATCATTTTTATACGACTGCCTAAAAAGGATTGTAATGTATTTACGGAGTGTGTATGTATGTTTAGCAGCTCAACGTTAAAACCGATTTAGATGTATGACCTCGCGTTGGAATCCTTACGTTACCGGATATGTCATAGGCTATATGTATAAATATATATATTTAGTAGTAGAGATTTGTAGGTTGAAGCACAAACTTTAATGAATTAAATTAATGAACTGTAAACTGTGAGTCTCTATCATCGCTTAAATTCTTACGATCCGTTGCGGTGACTGAATCTGCTGATAGATATGCTGTCGTGGCAAACTTGATGCATCTATGCACTAGTGGCGTAGTATAGTTTAAGCTGACTGTGGTAGGCGCGGGGTCTTGTTCTCCGCGAGTTAGGCTTTTGCTTAGTTCTTGAGGGCAACGCCTTAGCGTTAGGTGTCAGCTGTCTTCTTCGGAAGGCAGAGCTCAAACACTATCTCTCGTGACGAATTACCGATGTAGATGTCCCTCGGGGCATCTGCATCGGTGGCATCTCCCCGTGGCCGGGTTGTACACTGTGGAATGTGTTACAGTTTGAGGGCAAGAAGATGTCCTCCGTTAAAGCCATTACTGGCAAGGAACGGGGGGAGGGGGTGTAGCGACCTAACAGGCTACGAGGCGGGATCTTCTCCCCTCGGGGTGGAATTGAGATGTGAGTCTCTATCACGTGTTATCTGGGTTTGAACTGAACGGTTCAAATCAATCGAATGAATAATAATACAACAAAAGTAGAATTAAATTTACGTTAAATAAAATAAAAAAGTAGGCAGTGAAGTCTCCGTTCCGAAAAACGTGTGGTAAAAATCTTAAGATTTTATAAGAGCCAAAAGATGAGGATAGCCTCCACGCGGTGCCGCCGGATAGTTACATATTTTCAAATGAAATAAATCGGAGAAAATTCTGCAGCTTTATACCTGCAGTCTTACTGTCAAAATTCTCGTCAGGAAGATCTTTGACAAAATTTAAAAATCATAGTAAAGATGTAAAGGTCTTTTACTAAAACTATAACCGCAGGTGGTAATCACAATCCACCGTACAAAAGTATGTGATTGGCTAACTTGGATTCTGCGGAGTCAGATAAGAAAAGGATTTTTGATTTATCGGAGAATCCTGGAAATCCAGACAGAAAATTAAAATTAAAAGAAAATATTTTTTTACAACACTTAATGAAAATTCCCTAATAAAACTGGAAAATTAATGGAACTAACAAAAAT
Organism: Lycorma delicatula; assembly: GCF_047948215.1. Lineage (NCBI taxonomy): Eukaryota > Metazoa > Arthropoda > Insecta > Hemiptera > Fulgoridae > Lycorma > Lycorma delicatula. The sequence goes on from NC_134458.1 coordinate 23,303,544, forward strand.
ATTCAATACATATCATATCAAAATTTGCGCAATCCAAGAAACAATATTCACGGATGAAAATAATATTTCTTTTGAAAAATTTAAAATACTAAAAGGTAAACTGGTCGAAAGACTGCAAAATTCTAACCTAATAATATTTGATACAGCATTTTAATAGATAAGTCTTACGAAAATAATATAATTAAATACGAACCCCTAACAACAGATCTTTTACTTTAACAATTAAATGTAAAAATAAATATTACGATGTAATTAACTGTCATGTCCCGATTAAACAAGATAATCAAAGAAACCCAGAAAAAGCGGATGCATTTTAGGAAAATTTAAAGAATGTAATTGACAAAATAAGATAAAAAGCATAAAAAAATTTTATTAGGAGATTTTAATGCCAAAATAGGAAAAGAAAAAGAAAATGAAATTAACGGGAAATACCCAGCCCATAAAAAGACTAGTGAAAATGGCAGAAGTCTAATTAACTTGCGTAAAATGTTTAACTTAAGATTAATGACAACAAGATTAAAAAAATCCCCTAAAAAGAGTTCAACTTGGAGATCACCCGATCCTATGTTCAAAGAATTTCAAATTGATCGTATTGCCATCTCCAGAGAAAACATGCGGGAAATTTTAAACACTAAATTCAGAATAAGTGATTTCGAATCAGATAACTATCTAACAGAACATAAAATTTAGATTTCTTTCCACATACCAAATCAAAAAATAGAAATCGAATCTCAGAAGATCTAATGTAAGGAGAGCAAATATAAGCAAAGAATCATTAAACAAATTTAAAAATAGAATAGCTGAAATTAAAGAGCGACTAGGAATTTAAAAACTAAGATAATAAAATCGGTAGAAGAATCATTCACTAGATAAAAAAATAAAAAAACATAAATGGTGGAATGAATGTGAAAATGCACTAAAAACGAGAGGAAAATCAAGGCAAAAATATGACTCTAAACCGAATTGTAAGAACAGAGAAGAGTGGCTAGTCAGAAGAGATGTCTCTAAAATAATCCGAGGCGAAAAGAGAAAATATGGAAAACAATTAGAAACCCTGAAGGAAGATTTTAAGAAAAATATTAGACATTTCTAACAGACTTTCAAAAATAAATTAAAAGATATCAAGCGATGTGCACTAATTTTAAAAATGAAAAGGGAGAAATAATGATAAACACGCGAAACAACTTAAATTTCTTAGAAAAATACTTTGAAAACTTGTTAAATTGCCCAAAAACTACAGAAGCATTCACCTTTAAAAATATTAAAAAAGAGGGGCCACTTCCATTCCGGTCCCCCGAACTCTGACTAAATTAAACAAATAATTAATAATCTAAAAAATAACAAAACGAGTGGTGAAGATAACAAAGTGGCAGAAATACTAAAGCATACATCTAAAAAACTGTGCAAAAAATGGGAAAATCTCTTTAAAGAAATTTGAGAAATAGAGAAAATACCTAAACACGGGAAGAAGGTAATAATACACCCGCTACCTAAGAAAGGAAATATAACGGATCTGAATAACTGCAGAGGAATTTCCATCTTATCAATTCCATTTAAAATATTATCGAAAGCTTCATTAATCAGAATACAACCGATAATAGAAAGAGTCAGGACAATATCAAAATGGATTCAGACCTGGAAGAAGCGACGCAGAACTACTCTTTAACTTAAAATTATAGTATCAAAAAACAGCAAACCCAGAGTTAAAAACAGTATTTGTTGATTTCAAAAAAGCGTACGACTCCATTCATAGGAACCCTCTGTTTAAAATAATTAAAGGAATTTGGAATCGATAATAAAACAATAATTAGAGAAACACTTACAGAAATGCATTCAAGGTAAAATTTTTAGAACAATTATCAAACCGTTTTGAAATAAAAACAGGAGTAAGGCAAACAGAGGATTGTCTCCGATCCTCTTTAACTGTGCGTTAGAAAAATCAATCAGAGAATGGGGAACAAAAGATTAGAACTACAAATTCATAGGAATGTAAAATTAGGAACTACAGGAAAATTTAAGAATTAAAAACTAAAAATCCAAGCGTTAAAAAAATGTGTGAATAAAATAGGTTTACAAATCTCCTTTGAAAACACAGAATGGTTTACCGATAGTGAAAGCAATAGAAACAAAATTATCAAGGTTTCAGAAAACAAAATAATTAAAAGAACAAATGAATTTAAATATCTGGGAGAAGTAATGACACCAAATGTTTTGGAAGAAGAAGAAATGAAAACTAGAGAAAGAAAAATGCAAGCGGCTTTTCATTTAACGAAAAATTTACATAACAAAAATTCCCTTACAAAAAATGAGAAAATTAGACGTTACAGAACAGTCGTTTTACTGGAAACCCTATACGGAGCGGAATTTTTGCAAAATTGTTCAAAGATTAACATAATTAAAACGGAGAAGAAAAACAGTAAGAAAAAAATCATGGCCCTAAAATCGTCAATGGAGAATATAGGCTTAAAAATACTCAGAAGAAATTTACAGAAATCTGGAATAAATAGAAACTACAATAAGAAAAAGAAGATTAAATTTAATGGATATCTATACAGAATGGATGAGAACAGACCTATGAAGCGGTTATTTACATATCTTAAAAACAGAAAAACAAAAATTGCATGGTTTAAAGAAGTTGACGAGGATTTAAAAATATCAAATATCTCAGAAGAAATAATTGAAAATAGAAACACATTTAGAAAAGAAATACACGAGTCTAAATTTCCAAAAGAGCCGAAAACTAAAAATTAAAATGAGTAAAGAGAGAAGAGAAAAACACAGGGAAAGAATGAAGCAATTTTGGAAAAGGAGAAAGAAGTCTAAAGCTGTGCAACGTGATCCTTAGTCGGTCGAATCGAAAATAAAAATTATATTAAATGAATTTAAAATGATGGGCTTCCCGTGGGGACTGCGTGTGAGGTGATCTGAGCACCTCGTGCAAGGCTTGACCAATCATCACCATCAACTGGTAACAAACGGGGTGCGCCTGGGACGGTGTTTTGGGAGGTGCAACGGGGTGATCTTATAATATCGTTGCAAATAATCGTCCGATTTTCAAAATTCAAACGAGATATTTGCTGGTATAATACAAAATCAAGACGGAAACAAACCAGAACAAAAATTAACTGATACACTCAGAAAAATCGAGTGGCATGCGCTACGCCGAGACCATCTTGTGCCCGGCGAGCTCCCACTAACGGTCTTTGCAGAGTTAAATGACAATACGATTAGAGGTAAAGTCGTCGGTATCAGACAGAGGATCGAACCCACAACTATCGAATTTGATGCTTTAGAGGCCAAAGTGGAAAGAGGTATGCTGCGCTAATATTATGCTGGGCTGTGACGGAGCATAAACTACAAGGACATACCTAGACAGAGCTGTTGTAGATCTGAGCACTCACATCTTTGCTAAGAGCCAGGCTTACGTCGCATGAGACAATCGGAGAATATAGCCATTAGTTGTTTGGATTCCAGAAAATTGCTGTATGAATCGCACGGTAAAAACTCAATCGCTTGAAAAATATGTAAGTTTAGATCGGTATACGCCAACTACCTCCTCTATGAATCATGAGACCTTGCCGTTGGTGAGGGGGCTTGAGTGCTCAGGGATACAGAGTAGCTGGACCAAAGGTGCAACCATATCGGAGAGGTATCTGTTGAGAGCCAGACTAAGGAATGATTCCTGAAAGAGGGCAGCAACTCTTTCAGTAGTTGTTAGGGGCGTGAGTCAGAATGACTTAAGTCAGTCAGTGAGTCAGAATGACGACCATATCAACATCACTCAGTCCTCTGAATACTGCGCAGCTGAAAGCAATGGAAAACTACAGCTGCTTTTTTTCCAAGAAAATGTGGGTCTCTGCATTTTCATATAGCAATGATGGAGGCGCCTTCCTTGGTAAAATATTCCGGAGGTAAACTAGTCCCCCGTTCGGATCTCCGGGTGGAGACTACTAAGGAAGGGGCCACCAGAAAATTAAAAAATAACATTCTACGAGTCGGAGCGTGGAATGCTAGAAGTTTAAAAAAGGTTGGTGGGCTAGAAAATTTAAAAAGGGAAATGGATAGGATAAATGTGGATGTAGTAGGAATTAGTGAGGTTCGGTGGAAAGAGGAAGGTGACTTTTGGTCAGGTGATTTTAGAATAATTAACTCAGCTTCAAATAATGGGCAGGCAGGAGTAGGCTTCATAATGAACAAGAAGATAGGGAAGAGAGTAGAGTATTTCAAAACGCATAGCGATAGAATCATTGTAATAAGGATAAAATCAAAACCTAAACCGACAACGATTGTTAACGTCTGTATGCCTACAAGCGCCCATGATGATGATGATGAGGTAGAGTGTGTATACGAAGAGATTGATGAAGCAATTAAAACACGTAAAAGGAGATGAAAATTTAATAATAGTTGGAAATTGGAATGCAAGCATTGGAAAAGGCAAGGAAGGAAATATAGTGGGTGAATACGGGCTGGGCAAAAGGAATGAAAGAGGGGACCGACTTATAGAGTTTTGCAAGAAGTATAATTTAGTAATTGCCAACACCCAATTTAAAAATCATAATAGAAGAATATACACTTGGAAAAAGCCAGGCGATACTGCAAGGTATCAGATAGATTATATCATGGTTAAGCAAAGATTTAGAAATCTACTCGTTGACTGCAAAACTTACCCTGGAGCAGACATTGATAGCGACCATAATTTGGTGATAATGAAATGTAGATTGGGGTTTAAAAACCTGAAGAAAAGGTGTCAGATGAATCGGTGGAATTTAGAGAAGCTTGAGGAAGAGGAGGTAAAGAAGATTTTTGAGGAGGACATCGCAAGAGGTCCGAGTAAAAAACATAAGGTAGAAAATGTAGAAAATGTAGAGGTAGAATGGGAGAATGTTAAAAAGAAAATTCTTAAATCAGCAGAAGCGAACTTAGGCGGAATAAAGAGAACCGGTAGAAAACCTTGGGTTTCAGACGATATATTGCAGCTGATGGATGAACGTAGAATATATAAGAATGCTAGTGAGGAAGAAAGTAAAAGGAACTATCGGCAATTAAGAAATGCTATAAACAGGAAGTGCAAACTAGCGAAAGAAGAGTGGATTAAAGAAAAGTGTTCAGAAGTGGAAAGACAAATGAACATTGGTAAAATAGACGGAGCATACAGGAAAGTTAAGGAAAATTTTGCGGTACATAAATTAAAATCTAATAATGTGTTAAACAAAGATGGTACACCGATATATAATACGAAAGGTAAAGTCGATAGGTGGGTGGAATATATTGAAGAGTTATACGGAGGAAATGAATTAGAAAATGGTGTTATAGAGGAAGAAGAAGAAGTTGAGGAGGATGAAATGGGAGAAACAATACTGAGATCTGAATTTAAGAGAGCATTAAAAGATTTAAATGGCAGAAAGGCTCCTGGAATAGACGGAATACCTGTAGAATTACTGCGCAGTGCAGGTGAGGAAGGGATTGATAGATTATACAAACTGGTGTGTAATATTTATGAAAAAGGGGAATTTCCGTCAGACTTCAAAAAAAGTGTTATAGTCATGATACCAAAGAAAGCAGGGGCAGATAAATGTGAAGAATACAGAACAATTAGTTTAACTAGTCACGCATCAAAAATCTTAACTAGAATTCTATACAGAAGAATTGAGAGGTGAGTGGAAGAAGTGTTAGGAGAAGACCAATTTGGTTTCAGGAAAAGTATAGGGACAAGGGAAGCAATTTCACGCCTCAGATTAATAGTAGAAGGAAGATTAAAGAAACACAAACCGACATACTTGGCGTTTATAGACCTAGAAAAGGCATTCGATAACGTAAACTGGAATAAAATGTTCAGCATTTACAAAAAAATTCGGGTTCAAATACAGAGATAGAAGAACAATTGCTAACATTTACAGGAACCAAACAGCAACAGTAATAATTGAAGAACATAAGAAAGATGCCGTAATAAGAAATGGAGTCCGACCGGGATGTTCCCTATCCCCGTTACTTTTTAATGTTTACATAGAACTAGCAGTTAATGACGTTAAAGAACAATTTAGATTCGGAGTAACAGTACAAGGTGAAAAGATAAAGATGCTATGATTTGCCGATGATATAGTAATTCTAGCCGAGAGTAAAAAGGATTTAGAAGAAACAATGAACGGCACAGCTGAAGTCCTACGCAAGAACTATCGCGTGAAAATAAACAAGCACAAAACAAAAGTAATGAAATGTAGTAGAAATAACAAAGATGGACCGCTGAATGTGAAAATAGGAGGAGAAAAGATTACGGAGGGAGAAGAATTTTGTTATTTGGGAAGTAGAATCACTAAAGATGGACGAAGCAGGAGCGATATAAAATGCCGAATAGCACAAGCGAAACGAGCCTTCAGTAAGAAATATAATTTGTTTACATCAAAAATTAATTTAAATATCAGGAAAAGATTTTTGAAAGTATATGTTTGGAGCGTCGCTTTATATGGAAGTGAAACTTGGACGATCGGAGTATCTGAGAAGAAAAGATTAGAAGCTTTTGAAATGCGGTGCTCTAGGAGAATGTTAAAAATCAGATGGGTGGATGGGTGGAAGTGACAAATGAAGAGGTATTGCGGCAAATAGATGAAGAAAGAAGCGTTTGGAAAAATATAGTTAAAAGAAGAGACAGACTTATAGGCCACATACTAAGGCATCCTGAAATAGTAGCTTTAATATTGGAAGGACAGGTAGAAGGAAAACATTGTGTAGGCAGGCTACGCTTTGAATATGTAAAACAAATTGTTAGGGATGTAGGATGTAGAGGGTATACTGAAATGAAACGACTAGCACTAGATAGGGAATCTTGGAGAGCTGCATCAAACCAGTCAAATGACTGAAGACAAAAAAAAAAAACGCCAACTAAGCAAATAAATTGAAATATTTACAGTTTCCTCATTCGGCTCAGTACGTTAAATACGCTATATCCATAAATTTACAAATCGCAAATGTTTCTGATGATCGCTAAAAAGTATTAAATAATAAAAACAATTATACAAATCAAAAAATACAACTGCACAAAAATTAATAAATTGAACTACAAAAAAAGAAAACAAAATATGGAAATAAAGGATTAAACATCGTTATTCAATATTTAATTAAATTAAACAAAATAATAATGACTGACCGATAAACTTTCAGACAGTTTTAATTTGTTTAAATATATTTTTCATGTTGTAGAAAAGCAGGCATTTAAATGATTAAGTCTAATGATTAAGTTCACACAAAGTCTTACATCGATAACAAATTTTGTCCTTCAACGAAAATATTTAATGCAGTCGGAAGGCTCTGAGTAGTGACTGTCCTACCGAAAAGAGGTATGAATAGTAATTATTCCATATTAAACAGCCCCCCGACTGTAGTTAAACATTCTTATTAGATTTAGAGAAAACTTCACGTAAACAAATTTGCTAAGCGTAACATTATATATGAATATTTTAAGAAAAATTTTAAAATTTATTCCCCACCTCAAAAAAATATATTTTCTGGTTGTTTTTTTTATTCGTTTAATTTTTATTACTAAAATTTTTTTTTGTTTTTTTTTCTTAATCACTTTAAGAGCTATTAAAATTAAAGTAACTTTGGCCCCTATATTATATTCCCGTCCCGAAATGAGAAACAACTTTTTTCATTACCTTCATAAAAGTTGCACTCTATTTTTCTATATTTTCACACGATTCTCTTATAAATTATCTTTATTTTAGTTATAACACTGCTATAAGCCAGTCTAGCAGCTCATCCGACTGACCGTTCTCTCCTCGGGTTACATCGCTCGAGAGGGTTATCGCATGGAGATCACGATAGACCAGTGAATAATTTGGCAGAGCTCGATTAGAAAGGAAGAATTTAAAAATTCGTATCGTGTAGATAAAATCCTGGAACGTCGTAATAGCATAACACTTCTACGTAGGGTAGGCCTACTTATTGTCGGTAGCTGTTAACATCAAAAAAGTAAAATCAATTACTTTAAAGGATGAGAAATAACGCGCTCCCTAAGTGTATTAAACGATTCCTTTTTAAAGTAAGAAGGGATAACGTTTTTGTAAATTAATTTTCCTAAATTTTCCCCACAGAGTAAGGAAGCCCCTAAAATCAAAACCTTTAGTATTTCAAATTTGGGAATTTCGATGTTTAAATCTTATTTTGGTAATCGTGACTTGATTACCGGCGTAGCCGGGAAAGTCATGGTATACTTTGCCGGATTTTTTTGGCGGGAAGAAAGGTGAAGGGTAACGATTCCTGACGTTCTTGAAAGTCTTCAGGTGAATTGAAAGGTTATGTTGAAAATCCATTTGCTGAAAGCAATGAAAAATACGCAGTGTTATAGGAAGGTTTTATATTTGCGAACAGATGAATACGATGGAAAAATATTTGAACAAAACAAAGTTTATTATTACTTTTATTTAATCTGTGTAATAGGAACTAGATTAAGAGTACGCAAATAATGAAAATAAATGTAAATATATGCACAGTATGAAAATAATGAATTTTGAAACACTTACGAGGACGAAGCAGGTATTTCTTTTATCATAAAGACTGCTTATAACCTGATTTAGAATACACAGAAATCGTTATAGTAGCCTATTAAATATCTAACGTTCAAATTTCAAAGCGAGCGAAAGAATAGTTTGAATCTACCTACTTATTTGAGATATACCAGTGCAATTGAAATGATTTTTAATGCAAATAAAATAGCGTAAGCTAACTAACGATCAAAAGAAATTTTAATAATAAAAAAGAATTAAGTAATGCAAAAAATAAGTAATTATCGTCAAGGTTAAAATTAATAAGATAGGATTTGGCCAAAAATTTAGCCGAGTACAATTATTGTACGTGTAGGTTCACACAGCGGCTTGCTGTACGAACGATCCACCTCGAAAATAACTGAAACGCTCATTGTCAAGGAGTAGAATTTTGGTTTACGCTACCGATATTTATTGAAAATTTTTCTCTTTCCTTTAAGGTTTGTTTGAATTTCTTGCACTCTCTTAGGTGAAAAACAGAAATTCTCCCCGTCTATTCCTCTTTTACAGTATTACAATTACGCTAAATGATTAGCCCTGTATAGAAATGAATTTCTAAAACAGGTCGTCTGATCGATGTCAAAATTGGCGGAACCGCTTTAAAAATGTACAAATTACATTTGAGATTAAAAAATTATCGTAGTTAAGATTTCTTAATAAATTAAGGACAAACTAACCCGAAATTAAATCGACAGGAAAACTGAAAAAAAGTTTTTTAACCGTAAATAAAAAACGCAATTTGTTTTCTATACTTAGCCTAATGATGAAAACAAATTTTAGGCCGTTAAATTTTACGTCAAAATGGTGAGGCCGCTTAGAAACTCATGTAACTAAACCAAATATAAAAAATTACAAATTTAAAGCGCATCCTCCCCATATACAACATATAACACATATAAGACGGCTTTGAAATATAAGACGGCTTACATGAAAAAACGCTTGCTATTGATGACTATCGCTGGCCGCTACGTTCGTACGGAGAACACTTCTCGAAATTTAATCCGGTGAAAAGTTATTTTAAAAAGAGAACATAATTTCGGATATAAAGTTAAAAAAATATTTTTCCTTAGAAATAAACAATTTCGAGTAAACCGTATAGAAATCGGTTAATTTATTAAAAAAAAAAAATAATTAGGAACAAAGAACATAATTTCTGATAAAAAAATACACTCGCTTCGGGCAGCCGGCCAGCAGTTAGGGGTAACAAGCTATTTTTTCATCGTTACCGAAGCATTTTGTTTTTGCATTTTCATCTTTTAAAAAAAAAAAAACGGCCCGCTAATTTGAAGTAGCGGGCCGTTAATTAATATAAAAAATAAAGTCGGGGCGATGAAACAAATGCGTTGTCCATTTTCTTTTCGTCCATTTTAGTTAAAGGCATATTTTTTCACTACTATATTTCGATTAAGCGAGAAAAAAATGAACTACGTTATTTTAAAATAAAAAATTTAAAGCGATTTAGTCAACACGATATATATATATTTTAATATCCTTTACTTATACGATGTTCCTCAGCAGAAGTAACGCAATAGTATACGGTAATAGATGATTTTTCATACCGATTTCGATTAAAATAACATTAAGAAAATAGGAACTTTATCTCGATTAAAAATACATAGCTAACGAAAGTTGTACCAAAGCTACAGACGTATATTGCTATTTAGAAGGTGCATCGGTTACAGTGAAAATTTACAAAAAGGAAACATAAAGACAGATAGTTATAAACTTATGTCACTGAAATCTCCGTGTATATGTAGCGTAGCGTGTGCGCGCATGCGCGATCGCACACAATAAGAGCAGGATGAGATCGAGCGAACACAGACATTCTACGAATGGGGTGGGAAGACGGATGATGTTACAGTTGAATAATGCACTACAGAGTTCAGTTTAGTGCGGTATCCGTGAGCCGGATTGATTGTCATTTCGCTTTGTATCTGTAATAACATAGACAAGGGTATAATAATACACTATATAAACACGCATCGGCATCAAGATGTAGCCAGAGAATTTAGCTTTGTAGTAAAGAGAGAACTCCTTTAAAGTAAACGAATATCCATTTCGATTGTACAAAGGATCGGCCATTCGTATTATAACAACGAACGAATGCAATTTTGGGGCCTTTGAAAGTAGCCGGGTCGCCGATACCATCAGATAAGATTATTAACGGGATAATTTATCCCCTCTTTATTCGAAATAACACACTAAATAGCTTTCTCTTGGCCAAACGTTAGGCGAGTACAGTACAGTGTACAAGAATTTTGAATCTCTATACAGTGGTGATTTCGAAGTCATTAAATCTTTAAAATCTATCTTCGACTGAATGTTTTCATCTTTTTACATTGTAATCTTAAAATTAAAAAAAGCAGGCTAAATTTGCTTTAATTCTTTCAATTTTCAAATCAAAAATAATGTTTTTTTTCTACTCGACTGACAAGATTGAAACTATTTCAATCCTTTTTTTGTTTTTCCTAGTGTTCGTATTCCACCATTATAAACCTCTACACTCTAAAAGAGTATTTTCAAGAAATGGCCTTTATTTATACCTTAATAGTAAGTTTTCTTAATTTTTATTTGGTTTCCGCTTTAACTTTACGGAAATTTTTATACATTATTTAAATTCTTGTTTTACAATAAACTATTATTACATAAATAAATCCACAGATAGGGCATTTTGGTTATATCGCGCCTAAAGTAAAATATGGCGAATCTGCGTTTCGGGTATGTAACGATAAATATAACTTGTTAAAATTTATATTTATTTCACTGTTAATAATAGTGAATTAATACAAAAAGACGATCTTTCACGTTTGTTCCGAAAACCGCGGGAACTACTGAACTAAACATTACAAAGTTTCAATTGCAGCGTTCTTATTTTTCGCGGAATCTTACCCGCAATGCAAACCTCACCGATCTCACTACTATATAAATTATAAATAAAGAAACCTACAAATAAATAACCTGGAACTTATTTCACTAAATTGAATGTCATCGTCTATATCGATCGTTATCTATGTCAATATAGAATTCTTCAGACAATTATTAAGCGGTTTAAAAAATGTAATGTCATCGTTTAATCTGGCAGCGTCACGCGAGAACAGATCCTCGTGCGAATACAGTAGCACTCTGTAGATTTTTATATCCTGAAATAAAAACTTTCATCAGGGTAAACAGTATACAAAAATAGCATAAAAAAGGCTTTAAATTCGGTATTATTATCATAAGGCCTAGGTCGGCGTGGTCACAGACAGGAAGAACGTCTACATAAATTAGAATTTATGATCGTAAAAGACTTGAAAACGCCAGAGCGTTTTCGAAGACTTGATTTTTGATTTGCATGGCATTTCTTCCGCCACCACCCCATTCGGTCGCCCTAGAGCATAAGACCGAATGTCTGTGTCACAAACGGTTATCGAATCAGTGTCCTGACTAGCTCCTAGAGCTAACCTAATTGCGTGAGCGAACTAAGCATGGTACCACACACCACTTGCTTCGTGTCCCACCGCTCACTTGTCATATATTCTAAAATAGTTAGGCGCACCTCGTCAACTACTAAAATATATATGATATTCAATCGATTAAATTTATCTCGTTAAAACAGCAATTCGCTGCCACGCCTACGTCGGTGAATGCCAGCAAGTACCTGTCCGCCAATATTAAAGCGCTTGGAGCTTTAATCGGTTGATGGCCAGCCGTAACTCTCGGGTAGCTAAACACAGGAGAGAGGTTGGAGTCTTTCCCTTAAATAAACTACTGATGCCGGTTGAATAAGGCAACGGCATCAAGGAACATCCACACGGTCCGACAATGCGGCTCACGCCACATTGACTTGCCGCTTATGAGTGGCCAATTTTCCCCCTGACCTCTAAGTTTCAGGGTTGCCTGAGTTCTGGCCCCTCCAAGAGCTGGGCAGTCGAACATCATATGTTCGTTCGACTGGACCTCCCCGCAGACGCACAGCTCATCGGCTTCGAAGACTTGAAGAGAGACTTACTTAAACGCTCGATTCAAAATCGAGTTCGACCTTTGAGAAATATGTTACGTTATGAATGCCGATAAGCAAGGATGCGCACGTAATCGCTAAAAATACAACCTCCGATTTTTGAACTTCTATACGCATAAAGCGCGGGCGAATCCACTACGCGGGAAGCTACTATTTGACGATAAAAAATTTATTTTTAGCATGACAGCTCTTCTTTCTTTTGCCGATCTGCTTTTGATGTTTGCTTTATTTCGTCCGTGCTTCGTAATTTTTTTATAACCTAAATAACAGAAGTCCGTCTCTATCGTAATATTCAATTCCTTATTATCCTCCCATCTTTCTCATTTCATTACCTTTGTTTTACTATTATTTATTTTTTCAATTAAACCTTTAAAAATAAATCTACGCTTCTTTCTATTTCTTTTAACTCGTTTTTCGTTTACGCCAAACATTAATTCGATTCCGAATTTTTTTCCTAGGATAATTGTTCCGCTCTCAAATATTTTCATCGTTTCCTGCATCGCTTCTTCTTTCTCAAGTTAAAAAGAACGCAGACAAACCTTTCTAAACCGAACTACGCCTTTCTTCATATTCTACTCTGACGATTACAACTCGATTCCTTTACAGAACAGATAACTCTTTTCTTCCTATAATTACGTCCAAATTTTCTTAAAATGTTAAACGGTTTATTACGTTCAACATTATGAAATGCTTTCTCCAGATACCGGAAATAAAGAAAAGATTAAAAGAAACTACACGTACGCGGTTAAGCGAAAGCGTCTCTACTTTTTATCCGGCAGGTTTTCGATTCCAGCCCGCCAGGCCGGTCTAGCGGTAAACTCGTCATCACAAATCGGCTGATTTCCAAGTCGAGAGTTCTAAGGTGCTAATCCTAGTAAAGGCGGTTACTTTTACACGGATTTGAATACTACATTGTGAATACCGGTGTTCTTTGGCGGTCGGATTTCAATTAACCGCACGTCTCAGGAAAGATAGACCTAAGACCGTACAAGACTACACTTCGTTCACGTTCATACATATCGTCCTCATTCGTTCTCTGAAGTAATATCTCGCGGTGGTTCCGGAGGCTAAACAGAAAGAGAGAGGTTCTGGATTCGAAAATCGGCTAGTTTGTGATTTCGGATGCTAAAAAATTATTTATATATATATATATTTTACGAAACCAAAAAAAGCAGGATAACCGTAATCGGGCGTAAGCGTGTAACAACTGGAAAGAATAAATAACTGTGCTTCAGCGTCGTAAGCGATTTCTGCACCATGTTTGGACGATTTATCGATCACAGGAATACTGAAGGCTTGTATAATGAAATACGTTAAATAAATAAAGCGTGAAAAATTCCAATCCTGTCCGGAATATGAAGCGGCTAATAATAAAAGCCGAAAACGTAACCGAAAGTCAAACGAGCAATTTTTCTGAGCAATCAGATCCACTTATTTTACCGGTACACTGATAATATTATCCTTATATCTAGGTAAATAATCACCCTATTTACATAAAATGCAATATAAAATCAATGTTTTAATTCGTTCGGTAACGTTTTCTTAAGACTTAATTATATCGATATCCCTGTCGAAATAGCTAAAATACTTGACGGTCTTCTGGATACTATAACCTAATACGCGTCCGTCATCTTTGAAGCATTAACTTTTAAAATACTGTTAAGAAAAAAAATCACTCAAAATCAGTTAAAAATGTAAAAGTGGAGATTAAACCGTAGCTGATGCTGTCTGAAAGGAAGCCTTACGAACCGGACAGTAAGTTATGTATCTATAAAATAAAATTATTAGTTACGTTAATTTAAGTACTGGTCCTCTACTATCCTATAAAAATAAATTATAGAATGTTCGGTAGATGAACGCGAAAAAAATTACACTGTGTAAATATTATGCTTGCTGTATTGTTGTATACATCACGTAAATATGTTGTAATCATTGTCAGTAATTCTTGTATAAGTTTGTATTTTTAGTATTGTTAGTGATGTTGTAAAAGGTTTTGTATTTCATGTTTTTGCATTTCACGTGGGACACGTTGTATGTTAGATATATATTATATAATGAGATATGTAATATATTGTGATATATATATATATATTTAGAATTGACATATATAATGTTATGTGATAACATATTGTATGATAGATGTTTGGAACCGATATGTGTATTTGCTATTGATATATGCGTAGTAGTTATTGTATTTGTTGTGTATTATGTATTTGTATTGTTGTTGTATATCATTGTATCTGTATTATGTATTACGTATTATTATATTACTGTATTGTTGTATATAACATGTTACTACATGTATTGTATCACGTAAATAATATATTGTAATCATTTCATAGTAATAAATTTATCTTGTACAAGTATTCGTATTTTGCACTTCACAAGTGACACGTTGTATGTTTGATAATATATATTTAGAATTGACATGTGTATTCACATTTATTGCTATGTAATAACTTATTATATGAAATATATCTGATATCGATAAGGGTATTTGCTATTGATATGTGTATTGCACTTATTGTATTTATTATGTATAATTGGTATACGTATTATGTATATATATAAATATATATATATATGTGTGTGTGTGTGTGTGTGTGTGTGTGTGTGTGTGTGTATTAAGTATTGTACATTATGTATTGTTGTATTAACAATTTATGAATTTACTGGTAATATGATTCAGCGTATGACTGTGTGTATGGGCGATCTCCCCCTACCTGAAGGAATGCTTTATTAGCTATGCCAGGAGGGTAGATAGCCAGAGGTGTAGGTTTAGTCGGTAGTGCGCAGGTACACATACGCTCTTAATAAATATTAATATATTTATTATATATACATAAAATTTAGCGGGACCTGTTAGCGACCCCGACACTGTTTCGGCGACTGTAAAATGGATTCCCTACCTCTACAACAAAAAAATAAAAGATGAACGCGAACACTTAAAATACGGGATAAGTCGGTCGGGATGTAATTATATAGGAGGTAGAGAAGCTGAACTTTTTATAAAATTTTCAACTTTATTATTCCAATTTATCGACCTGAGAATTAATTTTTTTTTTTCAGTGTTTCTTTATCAGAATAAAAATAATACGAAAACCTTTTTATTAAACAAATTAGTGAAATAATTTATTTTTAACCGAACAAACTTAATTTGTCTAAATTTTTACACCTGATTTTAATTTTTTTTTCAAATAGTTTTCAAACGTTCAACAATTCTTATAGTTTAAACGATCGATGTACATTTTTTCTACACACTACGGCTCTACTTTCAACAGAAGCAGTTTTATAATAAAAATCATAAATATGAACGTATTTCGATTTCGTTAAAATCATCACCGACATAAAGAAAATCTGTCGTGAAAGCCATAAGTTCACGACACCCTCGTCATACTCCTTTGCCGTCAGTTCGCTTCACTACTGGATAGCTTTCTCGATTCATCGTTACGAAGCTAGCCGCCCAAAAACTTCTTCAACTTTTGAAGTCAGTTACAAGTAAATACGCGTAAGTGGAACTTTTTCATCCTAATTTCCCCGGTTAATGACGTTACACAGCGGGAGAACGCGGACGCCAGTACACATGTAACACCGTAATTCCTTGATTTCGATACAAGCCACCCCCATTGTCGATTTCGGTCAGTGCGATTTAATATCCCTGGCACTTTACGGTAAGTTTCGTCACGATCAATGCCGAAACGTTTTAACCGGTATCACATTTTTAAAAAAATTAAAGCTATCTGTATTAGAAAATCGGCGGCAACATCTACAGCCCTACACATTTGAAAACTTTAAACGCGTAAATATCGACGTAATCAGGGATGTTAGGCGGTAGACTACAACGATCATACAAACCTTCTTTGTGGGCGCGCCGACTTTCGCAAGATAAACGATCGAAAAGCTTTTACTTTTAAGATAGTCAACGTACAAGTGCAATTTCCGCGATAGGCTTGTATCGTTTCCGCCTTCTATTCGGAAGATTAGGGTTCGGTTTTCTTCGTACGCTACAAAATTCGTCTCTAATAAAAATAATATTAAAATTAAAAAACTGAGACTATAACCGGACTATTATCCAATCGCGTCTAATAACGGATAAATGTAAGCGACCTGACAAGGCGTTTCGTTTACGAAAAGGTATTGTTGGTTAACTGGCATTTCTCCCGCTACCACCCCATTCGGTCGCCCTAGAGCATGAAACCAAATGTCAGTGCCAAGAACGGCTGCTTTGCCTCAGAAACAGTTTAGCGACCTCGTTACCTAAAAGCTCCTAGTGAGCTACCTATCAGCGTGAGCGGATTAAGCAGGGTGCTATACACCACCCGCTTACGTGTCCCAGCCGCTCACTTGTCAATATTAAAACTAAATCTGGCGCACCCCTTGTTACTAATAAAATAAGAACAGTTAATAAAATAAAAAGACAGCAATTTTGGCTGTCACGCCTCGGTCGCTGAATGACAGCTAGTACCTGTCCACCATTTAAAGCCCTTGGAGCTTATATCTGGCTGGTGGCCAGCTGTTATCTCAAGAAAGATTTCCCACAGGGGCGCTGTAAGAATCAATATAACCAGAATTAAACAAAAACTGTAGCGATGACGGTTGAACATCGCAACCTCATCGAGGAACTTACACACGGTGCGACAATGCGGCTGTCGCTACATTGACTCGCCGTTTCTGAGCGGTCAAGTTTCCCCCTGACCTCTAAGTTCCAGGTTGGCTCGGTCTCTGGCCTCTCCCCAGAGCGGGGCAGTCGAACAGCATATGCTCATTCGACTGGACCTCTCCGCAGACACACAACTCATCAGCCGCCAGGCGGAACCGAAACAGATATTGCTTTAAATCGACATGGTTGGTGAGCACCTGGACACACATCGCCCTTAAAAATGAAATCGAGGCTTACCATCTCCCCAAATCCTGTATAAACCTATACAAGGATCGTCCCTTAGTCGTGGTGTGCCATTCAAGCTGCCATGCTCCATCGCGAGGCTCCAAAGCCTCATTCGCACACGGGAGATGGGCAACTGGACAAAATTTAGCTCCGGTGCATTGTGATCACCGATCCGCTCCGGTTTTGACCCGGCTCGAAACCGCGTCCCAAATGCCTCGGCCTCCCGACCTCTTCGCAATTTCCACACGGCTGCCCGAACTTTCACCACTAAATCGAATGGGAGAGCCTTTCCCAATACGGTAGTAGCCTCATAGGAGGTTGTTTTAAAAACGCCAGTGCATACAATTAAAGCTCTGCGCTGGGCACTCCTTAAATTTTGAAGCAATGCTCTATTTCAGTCCAACCTCTGCGCTCATACGAAAAGGTATAATCATTCTAAAAAAAAAAAAAAAAATGGAAAAAAAGCGATAATCCGTACCACGGTTACTAAGAAAACGAGGTGTAAATTGATTTCAGGAAGATTAGAAACATAGTTTCCGTGAAAAAAAGATAAAAAACTAACGACAAGTGATAAATGCTAGCGAAAGTAAAAAAAGTTAATTAAAAAGAAGGAAGAGAGTACGAGAAATAACGAGTACCGAGTAGCGAGTGTGAAAGAAATAATGGACGTAAACGAATAACTTTCTACAAAATAATAATTTAGTTAACCTTTTTGATTAAGTCGCTAGGGGATTAATAGTTTAATGTAATCGGCAAATCTCTCATCGCTCGTTAAAATTAAAACAAATTCGTTAAGACAATAACGTTAATAAGAAAATATCTTGTACCGTAATTAATATTAGAAGAAAAGTTAAACCTCACGCGCATTTAAACACGATTACTTAAAAAAAAATCATTCAAATTCGATAAATCCAGCAAAAAATTCATAAACCGATGGGCACACACTAGATTACAAATTCAGTCTTCAGTTGAATATCCACAATAAATGTTTATTTAAAAAAAATCTTAATAATTAGATTAAAACTAAAAAATATCGTTTATGGGCTCCGGTCAGTCCTAGTGAGAGTTTAAGAGGTTTTCGGACTATTTTAACGATATTTTATACTATCTTTTGCAAGCCTTTGTTTTTACTTTTATTATTTTTTTATTTTTCAAATATTTTTAGATAGTATTTTGCCGCTTCTATTCGCTTTTTTTACGATCTATATTTTCTTTAATTTATTAAAGAAGCTTAGTAACCTCCGATAAGCTACAAAATCTTATGCGAATTGATTATTTTCGAAACCGGAGCATCTTAATACTTGCACGTTAATTTTAGAAAGAAATGACCACCCGAAAGTTACAAATAAATCAAATTAAAATTATTGAAATTAAAGAACAAATGTGAAAAATAATGTGCATTTTCATTTTATCGCCTTACTATGAACAAATAATCCGAGCAGAATGTCTAAAAATAGATCGCCAAATATACCGATATTTCCTAAGAAATTATTTATTAACAGATAGACGTCGGTAAGGCAGATTTACAGTAATCCAGATTTGCCAAACCGGAGATCAAAATAGGTCGGTAGACGAAAGACTAAATGAGAAAATTATTTTAAAGAAAATGACTTGATATGAAAAAAGAGGCGACAAAATTTACGAACCTGGGAAGGCCTATGTCGATTAGCAGGCCTTATTTCCAAAGTATAATTCATTTAAACATTAAATAACCGGCTATCAAAACGATAGCCTTTAATTAAGGTTAACGTTTAAACGATTAAGTAAACCGACAGTTACTCGTGTACGCATATATATTTATTTTATTTAAAAATGTAATCTTTTTATACCTATTACGTTACAGTACCGTTTTACTTTTATAGATGTAATACGTAATGATATTTATGGAAAAAATAAAGGCTCTATATATTTATTTTTATTTAAATATCGTAAAACATTTGTAAAAAGTACATAACTTAAAAACAAAAATCTTTAGCTTTGCCCTCCCAAATATACGTAAGTTTATGCGTTATTTTAAAATTTTTAAACGAGAAGAACATAGGAGCTATAAATAAATAATTTAAAGTCAGGATTTAACAACGAAAGTAAAGAGATCGGCCGACGTTGTAAAAAAAATAGTAAAACAAAAAAGGGAAAAATTTAAAGAAAAAAAAAATCGTCTGCGCTTTGTTGAACCGACGAGAGTCTCGGTTGAACGTGTACCCGATCGATTACTTCTTAGTTCAGACTTCACACACAGATAGCGTGTGATGTATCTCTAACATCGATACAAAAAATTATAACTGTATATCGTACATTTTTTAAGCAAAAGCAATATAAATATTAAATATTGAACGATAGTTATGTAAATAAACAGATGTCGATGTTTTTATACGAGCCGGTACACGCGCGCATACGCGTACATAATAAAAGATTAGTTTCTAAATTTCCTAAAGTTCGTAAATTTATTTTCTTTTAATCCCTATAATACGTAAAAACGGGAATCGTTTTTATTATGTTAAATAAAGTTGTTATTACTTTATATAAAATTTATTCTCAAAGTGTAGCTTTGAGAACGCGTTAAAAAAACAAACAAAAATTGTATTTTTAAACTTAAAAAAATGTATTTCATCCAAAATATCAAAATATCAGGCGTACATCAAATTTTATATGTACGCTGTTTAATAAAAGATTTTCTGTTAATCGTTTAGAATGTATTAAGTTTAGCGGCGCAGTCGGTCAACACTTGCCTTCCGGTACGGGAAGATTAGAAAATTATTTATTTTATTTTATTTATTATTTGAATTATTTATTTTATTTTATTTTTTCTATTTTATGCTATATTTAAACTTTTCTTCCCGCTCTCTTTTACGGTTGCGATGAATCTAAAGCGTCTGAGAGATACGAGGCGTTAATCGAATTCTCTTACTCTGAGAGCAATGATGTTCACTATATAACTAGTTCCTGTAGCGAACAAAGCAGTGTTACCTATAAACCTGAACATCTATTGTATTTCAGTGGACTTGGCATGGCGATCTGGTAAGCTACACCGGTATGCGAGAAACCACTACTTCATTTTTACCTTCTTTATTACAGTCGGCACAGGATGCTCATTATCTTGAGAATCGCAACACCGGTTTCATAAGTTTCTGTATCTCACGTCAGGTCCCCTAAAACCTTTTTTTAATTAAAACACTTAGCATGAAACTAACCGATACCGGGGTATTACACAAGAAATATGAGTCGCGTAAATTCACAATCGGTTAGGGATAATTTAATTTCCTGGCTTTTACGGTATATAACAATAGATAATTATCCATATCGGTCAAAAAATCTCTCCGAGTGATTTTTGTACTTCTAAACATTTTGTTTCCTAGAGTACGAAAATATTCTTTACAAAATTCTATTTATTTAGATAACAAGTATGCAAATCGATTTTTCGTTTTTGCTTCACATCTCGGAAAAGGATAAACATATAATTTAATGTTATAGCTTGAGTATTAGAGGGTATATTAGTATTAATGATTTGAGGTAATGATGAAGATGAGCCGGGTTTCATAAATTTATTAAACTGTATACAAATTTTACTTTAAAAAGAATAATTTGGATATTTTTGCGTTTAATAAATATATTTAACTTTTAGAATTAGCGGCTTACAATGTAATATTTTTTTTCTACGATACATACACGCGCGCGCGCAATCGGTTCGATGAACACAACGGTTTCGTAAAATGTTTCTTTTTCGGGTTTCGGGTTAAAAAGCGTTTCACAGCACTAGCATTAATATAGACATAAGGTCGCAAACAAAAGTAAAAATTATTTGTGGGCAGTGTTCCAGAGCGCAAGGCAACCCAAAAATAAATTTCAATAACGTTTAACGCGCAATAAAATCATAGGATTAACTTTTTATCTAAATGTAAAAAGCTCTGTATGTTATCGGTCAAAATTTAGAAAACTCATTTGACGCGCAAGACGGAAATTGATCGTATCGAGACCGGATAGTTTCTGTCGATACTCTATCCCCTCCACTATATGATTATGATTATGATCATCATTATCATTATAATTATAATTATCGTTATCGTTATCATTTTTATTATTATTATTATTATTAGCGATGCAAACACTACTTCAGACACTCCACGTAGAAAAAATGAGCATCTATGTGTTTCTAAACTTGGACGAGTAATATCTATCACCACGGCCGTCACACTCTTTTGATATATCCCGATCTCATTTCTACTGTTAGGTTTATATCACAGACAGTATATATATATATCTCCGGTCTCAGACATCGATAACTTAATGAGCTACATTACTGCTTCTATTGTAATCATCTCTCCGGAGATGTCCGCACCAGGACAGAAAATGAATATCGCTTACGTGCACCGATTTACAAAAGATGCTGCCCTCTGATGGAGATACATTGATTTGTCAAAATTACACGGAGAATTTATCTGTCCTCTTCTTTCTTCTGCAACGGTACGTGCGCATGTTACGCCTTCCATTTTGTAATTAAGGGGCTTATAGAACAATGAATTTCTCAAGTAAATAAAAGAATTACATAAAAATAATAGTCTGATGAAAAATTATGATTACAGATTAAGAAAGTATCAAGTAAACAGATTAAAAAAAAAACTTGCACGATGGGAAAAGTAACATACTGACTAAGTATTTAAAATCAATAATAGTTCGTAAAACAGTAATTTCTTAGACGGAAAATACAGTTCTACTTATACTCTATAAATGGCACTATGCTTTTACCATGCACACTTCCGATTCTGATGGAAAATGACTGAACGAACGACTTACTACAGTTTGAAGAGTACATCAATTCTGTCGAGAAAAAAATTTACTCTTACGATAACATTTTCAACAATTCAAATTTAGTCTTTCTGAATAACTAAAAACATCGAACGTGAAATTATTAAAACCGGCTAAGATTTTAATAATTCCATTAACCGCAAACGGTGCTGAAAAAGACATATTTTAAGCGCCTTCATTTTCATGCGGAAGATACACGGATCGAAACTCAGGAGTTAATCTTTTTAATGCGAGTTAAGATTTTCTATCTATACCGGATCGGTTATAGTCCTAGAAGTCGATAAATCGAGACCTAGCCGCATCGGTTAACTTTTATTACTACCTCTTGCGTATCCGAGCCGCCAATCATCGGCGTCTAATTAACAACACTTCCCAGTTAGGAAAAGCTGTAGTATAACACACGTACATATACGCGTTTAATTCTCGAGTAAAGGGTGTAGCTACCTGACGTTCTAAATAAAAGCCTGAATAAAGCTGCAGAAGATGACGTAGAAAACTCTGGATTTCTATGCCGGTCTCACAGTCTTACAAAGGAAATGTTACTTTTTCACTGTACGACCCGTTATTTCATTATAGTTTATTAATTACGACCTCTGACATTCTTATACACGTATTTCAGTGAGAAAGATGAGTCGAAAAGTCAGACCGTTGTCCGGAACTGAACTCGAGATCGGCTAATCTAGAAGCTACCGATATCATCAAAACGTATGTTTGCAATAAACTTGCCGATCTCTGAAGTCGTGGACTGAAAAGGACAAGGGGTCCGATACTACCGGGTGTCAAACGGGTAAAGTCCCGATCTGTCAAGCTAATTTGCATTCATATAAAAAACCAGTAAGTCGTCGACTGAGAAGTACGATAACACCGATTACTGGAATTATTTTAATATGGTTTAAATAAAAAATTAACGTTACGACTATTTGGTTTACGCTAAATGCAGTAGAAAACCAAAATTTAAAAAAAATGTTTTGATAGGCAAAGCTTCGTAAATTTTATTAAAATCGCGTACGTTACTTCAGTAAGATTTTAGATTTCCAAACCTGATATTATCGTAATAATAAGCAAGTAAACCGCAAAGGGTTATTCAATCTGATCGACATTAAGCGGCACGTTTGGGATTTTAAGGTCTAATTTGGGAAAAAAAAGTTTATTTAATTAATTTTACGAGCCCACTTACTCGTTTTAGACTCCGCTCTGTCATTCTTGACAACGTTTAAAGAACAAAAAAGAAAACTCTCTGAACGTTTAGTGGATGGGCCTTAACGTGTCACACTTTTAAAAAAATTAATATAGTGTAAAACAAGATGTGATGTCTCGGTGAGATTCCGTCTTTTGTGGAGCTGCCGGTAAGTCAAGTGTCATTTTCAAAATGACTCATTTCTCTAGGAAGCTCCCTTCCCTTCCTCGCCTGATTCTTCTCCTTCCCCTTTATGCCTCTTACTTCTCTTAGCATCGACCGCCGCGCCAAATCTCCCCCACAACATCCATACAACCCCCCAAGTCAACTCGACGTTACTGCAGCTTTCTATTCTTCCCTACCACTTCCTTATGTTCACTCTCTTAGATGATGAATGATGTCACCAAGTTACAGCGCGAAACAGCGACTCAAATCGACTTCTTATTTTTCCATACATTTTTTATTTATTTCTATTTAGTTTCATTCGATACTGTTTTCTGTTCTTTTTGCAGTAATTACAGTTTTTATTTATAACTCTAACGAACCTTGAGCGTCCGTCTTTCGATTTACCGCTTGTTTTTCTATTCGCTAGTAAGAATTACTTAAAAAATAATCCCAAAAACAGATCAGGAATCAAATTATTTCAGAACGATTGTCTACTAAAAAAATGTAATTAGCGATATCACTGAAATCAGAAATATTCCGAAGAACAAAAAAGAAAGAATAAAGTAAATCGTTCTCGTAATTTAAGCTAAAGTTTATTAAGAATTTATAGTAGAATTCTAAAAAAATTGATAATTTAGTCTTAACGATCGCATTACGAAGGTTTATCTACAGTGATTTTTTTATTACCAAAAAGAACACTACGGAAAATATTTTAAGAAAAATCTTATCGATCGCCCGAGGTTATACAAGATTCAGAGCAAATGGGGTTATGAAGAGAAATGAAGATAATATATCCCTTTTTCTCATCGCTCACCTGAGCGACACATCTCTTTTGCTGTATAATTCTACAACATTCACATCATTTTCAAGTTAACCTATACTTCTAATGCTCTTTGCAATGTTTTTAAATCAGATTTAAAATAATCATGTTGGCTTTCAATTGTTTCCATATGCATAAAACAATGATATTTAAAGGATTACGAAAAAAGACTGTATCGGAATTTTGCACTACAATTAAACTTTTATACAAATCGTAAAAATGTACGTCATAAGACTGCGTTTTTTTTTTATAAAGATACTACTAAATAAATAAGTGAACTATAGTAAATTGTCCTAAACTCTATCAAAAACTTAAAGTCGGCTACTATAAAAACATCTAAATATTCTTTTCCGTACTATATACTAATAAAAGGGATTCTTTCTTATCTTTATTTAAAAATGTTCATTGGTTTTGGTAGTTTTGGTAGAAACGAAGAACGAGCGTGACAGATGTAGTCATGAATCCCGCTTAAATCATAAGTTAAATTTCCGTAATCGTTCGTGAACTAGTTTCTTTAGTTGGTTACATATAACTTTCACTCGTTACTTTTCAAAGTGTTACTTTCTGCAGGTCGAGTACAGATCACTATTATTTCATGATTATGTTGTAGGGAACTATTAACCCGAAACTCCGCTAGAAGGTAGCCAGACGAGGTTCCAGAACACACATCTTATTTGAATAGAACCACGGATATCAATTTTCAACATTTTATCGAACCTGAACTTGAAACTAACATCATACATTTATTTTCTTTTTTCTCCAAACACAAATCTACAGAATGACACGCCAACTTCCATTATTAATTCAACGATTTTAACGTAACTAATTTCTTAAAGAGAGATTACTATTATTGCCCTTGAAACAAGCCGCGAGACATTCGCATAAAGTTTGTGTGTTTCTTATAAAAAGAATCAAACGAGGAAAAACGACAATTAGTTGATTTTATACTAAATAGTCACAAAAAATTGAAATAAATGCATTTAGTTTCAAAACGGTTTACAGAATTATTCACAGAGAATATAACAAACTTTCAGGACTTGTTCTACTGATGAAAAAAAGAAGAGTTTATATAAACATAAGTTGAGAAACGTTTCGTTAGCGAGTGTCGGCCAGCGAAAGATTTCGTCCTGATTTCTGTGCCTTCGGTAAAGTTAAGTCGGACTGTAATTTTTGGTATCCAAACTAAGAGGTAAATTTAGCGGTTGTAAATGAAATCTGACCTGAAAGATAAAAAAAAAAAAACAGGTCGAAAACTGTATGTTTAGAAGTTTTCAAAAAATCTGGGGTAAAAGACAAAAGACACACTATTTTATGTTTGGCATAAAATAACTTTGTTAAGAGGGTAATAAAAACAATCATATAAACACTTCACGAAAAGTCTAAACGAGATTTCAGATAGATCGAAACTATTTTTTCTTTTCTTATTTGAAAACTGACCGATTTACAAAATGTTTCATCTACTTCGATGAATGAAGACATGATTATACGGCACCGGTTAAGATTATGCCTAAAAGGTTAATACGATTAGTTTAATTAGTAGTATTTTTAGCGGATCGATGACGTATGATAACTAAAACGTCGACGACCAAACATTTTTGAACAGTCTATATCTAACGATTCAGTAAATCTACCAGCGATATTTTCAGAAGCACTTATTTTGATAAGAAAATATTTTGTGCATTTCGTTTATAGATACGTTTGCAGGATGCGGTTTACAAGTTAATACGAGGTATTGAAAATGGAAATACAAAATTAACCGTTTATTTCAACCGTAATGTTTTTCCTTAGAGATTATATTTACCGGATTTTTATTATATTTCCGGAACATCATGTTCCTAACAAAAGTATAAGCCGACTAGACCCGAAACTAGGTGTAGGAGCTACAGTATGCGTGACGAAAGAAAAGGCTTGTCTTTGAAGAGTCGTACTATACGAACCTATTCGTAAACATTAGGATTTATATCGAAAACATCGATTATATGAATCACACGAAACCGAAAGAGCACATTCTTGTGATAAATAGACCACCGGAGAAGTTATTTTACCCGCGTCTTACAATTATTTATAGTACATATTTTAATAAGTTTTTCCGATGATCGGTTTTAATAAGAGAAACAGCACCGAAAAAAAATTTATATGTTTTTCTCGATAATGTGTTTTTAATGATTCTAATTTAAACATAGTTCATTATTTCAATTAAAACTGGATGAAAAACGGGATGTAAAGGATACGTCCATTAAAACGGCAGGGAATTTTAGCAGCCCGTTAGACAGCTATACAGTTTAGTATAAACGATCTGTCTTATCTTCTACTTTTATGTGAAGCGATTGTACTCTTTTTTTAACATACGGCCGAAATCGGGAGTAATTTTAATGAAAATCCAAATTTTTTTCATAATCGATTTTTTATCTGACAGCAGCTGCTGTTTCTATCCTGCCTCCAGGCAGAACACCAAATGATGAATCGGGGGAACACACGATTCAGAGAAATTATTTTTCGTAAATTTAATCGGGACCGAGATAGTAGTTTATTGTTATAATCGACCGTTCGACTGAAACCGAAGAAATTTGTTTTTAAACATTCAAACGACGGCTAAATCTATTTTTACAAATACTTAAACGTTCAGCTTTTATACGTTCTGTAAACGGAAATAAAATCCGTTGAACTACCGGGAAAAAAGGCAAAAAACCGGGTACTTTTATTTGCAATCAGATGTAATTCTTATTAGTTTTCTTCAAATAAATTAAAATTCTATAGAATTACACAGTAAAAAAGAAGGTTTGATAGGTATATAAAACCCAATTATTTTTCATTCTATGTTTCGTAATATATAACTCTAAGAGAAGCGTTTTCTTTCGTGATGCGTACTATAATGAAATATCTTGTAAAAATTAAGAAATAATATCTTTCTTTCTTTTTCCTGTTTAGCCTCCTGTAATTACCTTTCAGATAATACTTAAGAGGATGATATGTATGAGTGTAAATGAAGTGTAGTCTTGTACCGTCTCAATTCTACCGTTCCTGAGATGTGCGGTTAATTGAAACTCCACCACCACAGAACTCCGGTATCCACGATCTAGTATTCAAATCCGCGTAAAAATAACTGACTTTACTAGGACTCGAACGCTGGAACTCTCGACTTCCAGATCAGCTGATTTGGGAAAACGCGTTCAGCACTAGACCGACCCGGTGGGTTAGAAATAATAACTAATTTAACATAAATTTACCGTAAAGTTTTTCTGTAAGATTATTTGCCGTGTAATTGTATACGTATATCTCCTGAAAATATAATCAATCGAGGATTTTCTTTATTAAATCGGTTCAGCGGTAAAAGTTCTCAATAAATAAGCTACAAAAAAGTATAAACTGTAATTTGTACTCGTTATTGTAGAAAAATTAAATAAAAACTAATTAATAATTTCAAGCGAGCTGTAACACCGGATAGGAAAAATGTAATGTTATTAAGTCAAATTAAACGTAAGTAAAATAAATCGGGATGGGAGGTGAATATACGGTAAAGGTATTTACTCCCGATTGTTAATTAAAATAAGCGGGTGCAGGCCTAACACACATGCATTTGCATCTCTTGTATCACAAAATAAGTGGTACGACCGTGCGACTATAGCACGCAATCACGCGAAGCACCACGCTTCGAAGGTGACAACACAGAATAAGACACATTTGGAAACGGTCCGGTAATTTTTTTCCTTTCCGACCAAGTTTGTTAAAAAAGTAGAGAAAAAGAGAACAAAAATTATACCGATAAAAACAAACCTCGTACCATGCAGACCAGCGACGCTGTCACGGAATAACATTAAAGACAAAATAAGGTAGGTTTTACTTTAAGAAACATGATCGCTGAACTAGAAGACTGTTCGACCTGTTTTCCTTCTCCTTAACTACCTATATGTTAAATTACTAATAGACAGTAAAAAAAAAAATAAGATACTCGTAACGAAAACAAAGCCTTCAAAAACATACAGAAGAAATTAATATCTTTATATAACATAACAGATCGACTCGGATCTTGCCGTCGTTCAATAAATAATATTACTTGGTGTCAGCGGTCGATACGTAGTTTAAGTATAATGACATAAGCCCCCTAATAAATCAAGTAAAGGTATATACTCGTAGTATACATATAAAGTAATCTTTAAGCCTTAAGGGTCGTTCGACTGTTTCGATATGCTTCCACGCTTTTTCTATTTTGTGCCGACATATCACTTACATTCTACATTCTCGATTAGTAATTTCAAATATTGTCATTTTTGTCTTCTTTTATTGTTTTTATACTGTCCGGTTTAAACAAATTTACTAACCCGTGATGCTTTAACGCAGCGATTCCCAATTTTAATTTTTTGTGACCTGTAAAAATAGATTACCTTCGATCGTACTAGCCCCGGATACTTATTTAAAAAGAATCCGTAAAATTACACCGATATATTCAAATTCTTACGAAGATTACAATTACAGTAAAATACTCCAAACAAACAATTACCTTTACGATGTAAAAAAAAAAATAAAAATAAATAAAAAAACCATTACGTAACTAGCATAATGAATGATATAAGCAGCGTCATTTACACGCCACATTCCGGCATTAATAAACGCAATTTAAGTCTCGATTCTGCTTTAGCAAAAATACTGTTTTATTTTCATTTTTTCAAAAATACTAGACGAAAAAATAGATTATAGTAAGACGATTTTCAAACCGAGAACCCCAGAAACGAGGTAAAATTAGTTCACGCAGAACCCTTTAAAATTATATAGATTACTAGACGCTCACGTCGACTAACAACACTGAAAAATCATCATTACCCGATTTGAATATAATTAAGTCGATCGTAGATATTAACGTACGCCTCTCAGATGAAAAGGAATAAGCGATGGTTCTAAAAGTCCCGGCTAAATACACAGTCATCTCAACAGTGATTTCAATAACATACGAGATACGGGAATGCGATCTATGCGGCGTAGAGATTGCGTCTCGCCTTTCAACCGGTGGTTTCGGGTTGGAATTACGGTCAGACACGGAATTTTTTTATACGAAACAAAATTTTCATGCCGTTTTCATACTTCCATTTACAAAAAAAAAAAACCTAGCCTTCCGGCCGACTACTTTCACACGTAGATGTAAAAACTACGCTAAAGAAATTAATTTCAAGAAATTGACTGGTAAAATACTATGCAAATTAAATAAAAAAATAAAAAATACAGAATATTAGCGAGCGGTAGAAACAACCTGTGAAATAAAAAAAAAACAAATTTAGTTAAGGTGAAAAAACATTCCTTGGGAGATAAATCTCAGTAAACGGAAAAAATAGAAATGTAAACGACTGACAGAAATGATAACATTAAACTATCGTTTAATGTTATGAATATTATGGATATGAATATTCATTTTTTGTTTTCGGAACTAAGAAAAGAAAATTAACAAACTTTTATTACTTACATGTTGAAGGAATAACCGGTTATTATTTTTTAAACTTTCAAAGCTGAAGTTCATCGGGTAGAATAATAATATTTTTACTTTCCTGGGCCTAATACAGGTCTTGCTGCAGCAGAAGGGAAAGTGTCTGTCTATAGTGTATCGGCTAAATTTTCGGTAACGGGAATGTTTGCAAACGTCATTTCAATACACCGCCTTACTCCAAAAAAAAACACAAAGTTATAAAAATCTCTAGAGGATGTATGCAAGTATACACGCGTTGGCTTGTGTTTTAATCATTATCACCGGAAGGGATTAATATAAATTCTTCGAAAACGGTATAAAAATTTCAATAAACAGGGCATCGATGGCATTACATTTTGCACAATATTAAAAAAGCGAGAAGGGTAATTTTTGCTGTTTTTAATTTTTTTGTACAACGGTTGAAAGAAAATTGAGCTCTAGTCGGTTGAAAGTACTTAGTTATTTAAAATTACCAACTTCTAAGTCGATCAGACGGGTGGGGGGATATTTCATGTTATTTCTTTACAGCTTTTACTTCATATCCTGAGAACCTATCGACCAAAAAGTTAAAATTTGGCACAACTATTTAGCCATATATATTTATTAAGCGTGTACATTATGCTCAGAACGTGCTTCCTAAATACAAGGTGGGATCAAAAGGTACCCGAACTTATTTTTTGTTGCGTTAACTTGACCCCCGTAGGGGAAGACACCATCCGCAACCTCTTATGGGCTTTACCGGAGGTCATCTTCGAAACCTCGGCTTTTGACATATTCTAGTCCGCCTCGGCCAGGATGCGAGTGAAATTCCTATCTGTTTTCTACTATTTAATGAACTCAAAACAAAACACATCTCACGAGTCTTAAGCAAGACTGAAAGGACTTAACGAAACAAAGGAACTGAATTACCTACCCGTAGAAGGTAAAAGTGAGTTCAACACACAACACTAAACATAAAAATATTGCAAGGAACAATAACAACACAGTAACAATGAAACAAATTAAAGGACAAAAACAACAACAAAAACATAATTTATAAAACAAAAACAGAATACAAGAGAAATTCAAGCAGGGCTCTAGATCCCCTGAAAAATCCTCTCCTTTGCCAAGTACACCGTAAAACTTTCCAATACTGCCCATTCGGCCTGCTCCTCCAGTTTACACGGAGATCCAACGCCGACTAGATAAGATCAAGCCGACAGATGGTCTCCATGCGCATTAACTAATTAATGGTAGGTATCAATTGTTCACACTGAGGACGCATCCCAGAATCTACCAGGCCGAATTTCTGCAGTCTACCCCGAAAAGAACATGGCCGGAAAGAAATTGCGTCATATATTTATTAGGGTGTACCCTAGAGGCGTCTCTTAAATCAATAACATTTGGAAAGAGATCATGTGTATAACGCCCACCCTCTGTCTCATTCCATTTGACCTGTCATAAGGCATGGCCATGTTCTTCAATTTCTTGAACTTAGTCCGAAATCAAATAACCAACAATAGCGGTATATTGTTCTTAGCAACATACCGCTGTTGCTTCTCAGAC
Source organism: Lycorma delicatula (assembly GCF_047948215.1). Taxonomy (NCBI): domain Eukaryota; kingdom Metazoa; phylum Arthropoda; class Insecta; order Hemiptera; family Fulgoridae; genus Lycorma; species Lycorma delicatula. The sequence goes on from NC_134458.1 coordinate 23,334,928, forward strand.
GCAATCAAGTCTATCGGTTTCACGCCTGCAATCACCAAGACGGCCTCCGGTGAAATAGTACCGTAACCACCCGTTCCCGTTAACAATATTAGGCGTTGAGCCCTCAATAACATGTCTCGATAACTTTTATATTTTAGCCTATCCGCCCAAACAGGCACCGCATATAACATAGCCTCGCACACTCCTTGATACAGAATGCTCATTGTCTTAAATTTAAGACCCCAAGCCGAATACCGAAGAAGACATTGCAGGTCTTATCCACGACGTATAGAAGGTACTCTTAAACTGCAGTTTCTCATCAACAAACAGCCTGAGGTACTTTTGAACCTCGACAGACTTTATACGCTGACCTGCCATCGAAACACGGACACGCCGATTTGCTGCCAAACGGCCTCAGAGGATTTGATTTGATTTGCAAGGCATTTCTCCCGCCACCATCCTATTCGGTCGTGCAAAAGCATAAAACCGAATGCGTGTGCCAAAAACGGCTACTATACCTCGAACAGTTTAGCGACCGATAACTAATAGCTACAAGGGAGCTTACCTAACAGCATGAGCGGACTAAGCACAGTGCCATACAGAACAGGCTTACGTGTCCCAACCGCTCACTTGTATACGACAAAAATAAAGCCGGGCAGACACACCCCTTGGTATTATACTAAAATACAGCAATTTCCTGTCACGCCTCGATCGCTGAATGCCAGCTAGTACCTGTCCACCATATTAAAACGTTTAGATCTTTATCTGACTGGTGGCCAGATGTTATCTCTGGATTAGCTTCCCACAGCAGCATGATAGGAGTCATTATTCCCTTAAAAAATCTACGATGTCGGTTGAACAACGCAACCTCATCGAGGAAATTACACATCCGACAATACGGCTCACGCACACTGACTCGCCATTTGTAAATGTCCGATTTTTCCCTTGATCTCTAAGTTCCAGGGTGGCTCGGTCTCTGGCCACCCCAAGAGCAGGGCAGTCAAACATCACATACTCATTTGACTGAACCTCCCCGCAGACGTACAACTCATCAGCCGCCAGGCGGAACCGAAATAGGTATTGGTTTAAATTCACATGGTTGGTGAGCATCTTAGCACCCGTTGCCCTTAAAAACGAACATGAGGCATACCATCCCCCCAAATCCTGTATAAACCTGTACAAGGATCTTCTCTTAGTCGTGGCGTGCAATTCCAGCTGCCATGCATCCACCGCGAGGCTCCAAAGCCTCTTCCGCAGACGGGAGATGGGCAACCGAACCAAATTTAGATCTGGTGCATTGAGATCCCCGTTCCTCTCCGTTACTGGCTCGGCCCGAAACCGCATTAAAATGCCTCGGCCTCCCGAACTTTCACCACTAAATCAATTGGAAGAGCCTTTTCCAATACGGTAGTAGCTTCACACGAAGTTGTTTTAAAAACACCAGTGCATAATAGGCATGTTTTAAAGGCTCTGCGCTGGGCACTCCTTAAATTTTGAAGCAGTGCTCTATTCATGTCCAATCTATGCGCCCAATCTGGCGCCGCGTATGCGGTCATACTCTCAAAGACACCTAGGTACACCATGTGCATTTGACGGCGCGACAACCCATAGTCTTTCCGACCAATCCTTCTACGTTTGAGCATCACTCAGACGGCATCCGCCACTACTTGCCTAATGTGGTTCTAAAACAAAAATTTTTCATCGAACAAAACACCTAGGTACTTATGAACCCTGACACCGTTGATTACACAGCCTTTGCATTTAACATAGGGGTTACGATTGCACGATAATTTGTCTGCACCGTTGAGAAACATATACTTCGTCTTGGGTATAGAAATCTTTACATTTTGCATGTCCATCCAGACTTCCGCGGTCGACAAAGCCGCCTGCGCTCTACTTTCCAGCTGTGGTCGTGAATTACCACGAACTAATAGGAGACAGTTATCGGCGAAAGCCTGAACCGTGACCGCTTCTGAAAATGCTAATCCCAGAAATTCATCAAAAACCAGGTTCCACTGGACAGTCCCGAGTACGGAACACTGCGGGCTTCCCCTGCTGACGGACGTTTCCACGACTAGGTGCGCATCTTTAAACGGAGTCGAGCGATTAGACAAACAGTCTCTTACTACGGCCTGCAAGGCTTCGGAAAGATTGGGGAGTTCCAACTCATAGAGTACAGAGCTCCAATACAAGGAAGGAAATGCTGCCTCTATGCCAATAAAAATTGCCAAAACGTATTTGCAGTCAGCGCTTTCCACCCTTGGTAACAACCCCTTTCATGAAGCCATATTGGCCTTAATTTAGAAAAGATTTATATCAATGCTTTCCCAGAGTCGTTCCACAACCAGCTTTTAAAGTAACTTACCGGTGACCGGCAAGAGGTGATGGGTCGATAACTACTGACCTCACTAGGATTCTTTCCAGGTTTTAAGTGCACCACTTTAGCCACTAAAAGCCACTTTTATCAAGCCCAAAAGCAGCCGCAGCTTAGACACACCGAGAACAGTCTGCCAAGCGGCTCTCTTATGACAGGCAGCAAATGGTAAAGTACACCCATGTCAAGCCGGTCAATCCCCGGTGACTTCCTCAGTGCCATTCGGGAAACCATTCGGTCTATATCTGCGGGATCCAGTCCGCACGCCAGAGAATGGTTATCACCTACCCTGACGCCGATCTCCGCTTCACCCTCCTGAGCATCCGGATTCAGTGTATCCAGGAACGCCTAATAAGTCGCCACAGATGTTAAAGTGTGGTCCTGACCACCAAACCCACATAGAACACTGGACAGCACGTGCAATGGTTTCGGCCTGTAATATGACTTTGCGAGCTGCCAGGGGTTGTGCTGCAACTCGGGCATGTAGTCTTGCCAAAACGTGAGTTTGGCTTCCTTGACAGCATGAACATATTCATTACGGGCGCGCCGGTAGATCTGCGGACGCTCAGCGCGCACGTCGTTGACGATATTCCTCGTTAGGGGGCGACGCTGGTATATATATATATTTTTTTCGATATCCCTTCTCCCCTGGGTCGGTTATCCATTTAAGTATTCTCAACCCGGGGAAGTGCCCATTTACTCTAAGGAGGCCTTCCCGCCCACCGGCTAAACTTCCGGCACGGCAGGTCAGCCTCCCCGGTCGGATCTATTGTTGTTGCCTGCCTCTAATCCACGAGACAGGAAAATCAGGTCCGGCTTCGCCGTTCCCAGCCCCGCCCCGGGAACCGGGACTCGGTCTTAATAGTTTGCCTGCCTCAAACCCCGCCATGAGGCACCAGGACGGCGATGCCGCCCCAGACCCCCACAGCGAGGCCGGGTATCGGTCTATATTACCCAATAAACTGATCACATAACGCCTACTCCCAGGCATGACTTTCATAAGGAGACAATATACATGAATATCTTTGTACTACAGTTACTACCATCGTTACCCCATATGTCTTTCGATGTCGTCCTTCTCTTTTAAGACTAAAAAAGAGAACTTTTCAAATATACTCCAGTTTTTTCACAGCCCAATATGAAACTGATTAGATCCTCGGGTGTGAGCTTCTGTATTCCCATCCGGAACCTAGATATTGTCCATTTGTGGCATTCAAAAATTGTATGTTCAGCTGTGTCGTCGCTTTCACAAAACCCACAACGTGGGGAGCTCCTTTTGCCAAAACGAAGTAAATATTGACAAAATTTCCATGTCCAGAAAGCATCTGAGATACATAGTAACTGACCTCGCCGTGTTTTCGATTCACCCACTGTATAATGTGTGGTGTCAGCTTTTTTGTCCACACAGACCCGTCGTGTTGACTCCATCTCCGCTGCCATGACTGTTTGACCACGTCAGAAGCATCACACCGTTCCATGCCCTGGAATCGAAGCCATCGCTCCAATACTTGGAGTTCTATGGGCATTGACGACGCCAGGACACATGCAGTTTCATAAGATATTGTACGGTAACTGGACGTCACCCCAACCAAAGCATGTCTATGTAGACTCCTCATTCGTCTGGCGTTTCTCTCCGTAAATACTGCTCTATACCAAACCGGCGCAGCATACAGTAAGGCCGAAGTGCAAGCGAAAACTAAAACCTTGCGGTTGGACGAACGTGGGGCTTCACGTCTATTCATTAACAATAAAATGGCCTTGAGTGTTTTTTCAGCAGTTTTGCATCTTTCAACGGTGTGGGGACCAAAATTTAAAGACTTATCTATAATCAAGCCAAGATATTTAGTTTGTACTACCCTTCTCAATCTATGATCTCCAATTTTCAATTCGAGGTCTCGTAGTTGTCTTCTGTCTGCGATCATTAAATACTCACACTTAATCAAAGATAACGTCAGTCCCTGTTCTGTTAGCCATTCACTGACCATTTCAAGTGCTCTATTCCCAGAGGTCTCAATTCTGACTCAGTCTTGGCGCTAACCATAATCGCTAAGTCGTCCGCATATGCGACGACCTCGGCCCCGGCAGGTAATTGCAATCGTAGTACCCCGTCGAAAGCAATAAGCCACAACAGTGGCCCCAGGACCGATCCTTGGGGAACTCCTCCATGAATTTGATAATCTAATGTTCCCTCCAGCGTATTTACCCTGGTCCATCTGTCGGAAAGGTACTCAGCAATCTGTCTCCGAAGACCTGAACTAACACTTCTTTTACTGAGCGCTGTCGTAATTACATCTCATCTGACAGAACCTAGACGTTAAGGTCTAGGCCTTAATCCCATCTTAAGGTCGAAGGCCTAGATCCCATCTAGACGTTAAGGCATTCTTAACGTCTACAGTTATCAAGAGCGGGATCTGTCTGGTCCGCCATATACCGCTTATGACTGTAATAGCCCATTTAATTATTTTGTTCATGGCATTCATGGCGGATTTTCCTTTAATAAAACCATACTGATTCTTATGCAGCCCATCGCTGTTTTTCAATTATTGTATTAACCTATTTGCGATAAGTCGTTCCGCCACTTTGCCCATTCCATTAATGAGGCAGAGCGGACGGTATCCGATCTCAGAAGAACCAGCAGTATTCTTTGGTAGAAAAACCGTCCGCGAGGCTTTCCAACACTTAGAAAAAGTCTTATTCTCTGCACCAAAATTGGCCACATCGGTTATCTCCCAAGGGACTCTTTTATAAAGTCCCTTGAGAATCGCGACAGGAAAGCCATCCGGACCTGGACTCTTTTTTCCTTAAGTTTTGACACAGCCAAGGCGACAGCTTGCTGAGTGAAACGACCAGCTTCGCAATTCACCAATTCCAGAGGGTCCGATTCAGGTACCGGAAAGAGCCTTTTTAGCTGTTCCACAGCGGTCTCCGCCGTAAGGAGGGGCAATCGTCTTCCTAGCTTACCAGTAACTATCCGATATGCCTTCCCCCACAGGTCCGAATCAAGCTCCCCGCATATCACTTTCCAGCACTCTCTCTTGCTGGTCTTAATTAGGTGATTTAATGCCCGCCTAGCATATGTGAACTTACTCATGGCATGGTTAAGAGCGACACCTCCAACTCTGCGTAGTCTGTACTTTTTTCTACGCCAATACTGTAAAGTCCGTCTCTGATCAGCAATGTCAGCAGTCCACCAGTATGCCGGCTGATGCCCCCTGTTGTTGTGAGGTATCCTCCCCATCTCCACAGCTATAAGATCCTGCAATACGAACAGCGTGTCCTTCCTGCCATCCGACAACTTGCAGGCTACTCTATCCGCCACAATTTCCACTTGCCTTTTGGATAGTCTCGGCAGTGCCGGTATACTCCTGTTCACCGATCGGCCATCGTCAAAGGATAATAACGTAGCTGAATGATCACTTCCAGTTTCAGATTTAAGGACACTCCAACAAAAAAGGGAAGAACTCCATCTATCATCTACCAATGTAAGATCCAACACTGCACGATGTCCTTTCGCCTCATAAGTGAAGGTGCCGTCATTAAGGCAAATCAGCCTTGTAGCCATCATCATATCAACAAAAATCTGTCCCCTAGCGTTAGTATATGAACTACCAGTTATGGTGGATTTGCAATTAAAATCGCCCATTAGTATTGATCTTCCAGGTACCCGCTAAATAACTTGTTGTAATTCACTAATGTATTGTTCAAAGTCGCGGATAGTTATATTTGGACTGACATAACCAGCAATAAGAACAAATTCAGGATGAGCAACCGCTGGGATCCCCTCACTTCTATGTAGCAGGTGCCAGACAAAACGGCCGGAGATATTATTAATGGCAACATCCCAAACCGCGTCAGCCCACCAGTCATTTCTTGCCGCCGTTCTCAGATTAGGCTCTGTGGTGACGATCAGATCGGCCTCGAGGTCTTTTGCAATCTCTCCTACCAAATCGTGGGACAGTATGCTCCTATTGGCATTTGATAAAATTATTCTAACCATTATTTAGGTAGGCAACACTGCACTCCTCCGGTGCGATGATCTGTGCCGTTGCAGTCTAGGCACTTTGTAGCCTCTTATCACATGGCCTTTCTGACCACAATTGTAACAAAGGGTTGACCTATCCGGACCCTTACATACCGTACTCGTATGATCAGTGGCGCAACACCTTTGACACCTCACATTATCAGTCCTAATATAAGCCCGGCAGTGGACCCAGCCAACCTTAATTCTACTAGAAATTAATTTAGTTGCAGCCCTATGATTAGTTATTACTGTCGCATTTCGAGTATTTCCATATCCCTGCCGGAATGAGGTAATTCTGAAGGATTCAGTGACACCAATAACAGCCGCTATAGCCTCGCTTAATTCTTGCGCTGTGGTGCCCTCTTCCATGTCTTTAACATGCACCACTGCACGTCGGTCGCTCCTATTTCGAATATCAACTTGAAGGTCAGAAGCCCTGTCTCTCAATCTTGCAGTAAACTGAGCCGCATCTTCAGCCCCTTTAATTCTGACTTATAAGTCTTCATTTCTACCTTTACGAACGGATAGGACTTCCCCTGCCTCGTCTTTAAATATCTTGTCCTTTACGGTCCGGAGTAGGTCTGCATACGTCTTGCCCTGTGACCTGACAACCACCACTTTGCTGCCCTCCACAGGAGGTGTTGATCGCCGAGCAGAAGCGGACCTAGAACGCGTCCTACTCTCTTCAGTCTTTTTCGGCGCTACCATCAATGCAGGCGTCTCATTAGCCCTGAACAAATAAATAATTATCTTCTTGACCACGACACCAAAAGGACCACCTGGCAGAACAAACGCCATATTAGGGGCCCTTAATAATATATTTTTGACCGCACCTAGTATACACCCAGCCGAAGCCCTGTCGCCATCTGTCGAGTTGTAAAAAACAGTATACTTATTGGTCTGAGTGTCTACAGCTATCGTTCCAGGCTTCTTGTCTTCTGCCGTTGTTCTTTTCGACTTAATGATATCAATAAATTGACAGGTATCTGTAACGCCCTCTGCAGGCAAGATAATTAATTTGGCTTTGGACATTGTCCAGGCAGAACATTTCTTAGCGGTCATATCCAGAAGTTCCTCATCAGTTAGTTCAAGACTTAATATGTCTTCCTGATCTGCACCTGGAAGCATATCAGTCTGTGTATATTGCGAACTGGTTTCTGGAGTAGTCGTAGTCTCCTGCAGATGTTTTAAAACGGTGTATATTTCTCTTAATTCTTTACTATGTTCATACATATAATTTAACATGTTTTTATCATGTCCCAGATGTTGTTTGAAACGCATCATCGCTTGTCCTAGTCGAAGAGTAACCTCCTTTAAGCCACCAGTATAGACCTCTTCTTCAGAGGAGGATTGTCTAATTCTTTCCTTTCCTTTGGGATCAGTCGGTTTCAGCGGCGGAAGGCCAGAGGATCCCTGTCCACTAGCAGTACTTTGTTCTGCTCTATCCACCATGGATGATAAATAAACTCAACAACTATGTAGCAGTGGTGTTCTCCAAGTAATTCCCTTTAATTTGATACCCCACACGTGGGGTAGTCAAAAATATGGGGAGTCAAAACGGTCCCCCAAAATAAAAAAATATAATAAGGGGTCAATCGATAGGAAATGACCCAATTCGTATAGATCCTGAACGGTTTTGGTCTACGACTAGCGGGTAACAAGATATGAACGTTTAAAGTTACCCCTATAAAAGTCTGTAAACACATATAATTCAGTAAACTTACTGTTATTAGTGGAAAATTTTCCAAGTCCTTGTTTACGTTAAATACAGTAACGTCACTCTACTGTATTAACTTGCACGAAATGTCCACTATAAAAAACAGAAATAACTCCGTTGTCCGTTGTCTAATTTTCACAAAATTTTAAACACTTATTTGTATATCCATCCTCGATGTGAATCCAAAATTTCCGTTTAAAAAAAACAAAAAAGGTTTTTTTAAAAAATTTAAAAAACTTAGTAATCCGTTAACCAAAAATTCTATTTTTTCTTTAGACTTGTCCAGTAATCCAATCACAATGTTAAACAGCACTTTCCTGATAGATAAAGCCGAAAAAACTCGATCAAAAAGCAAAAAACATCGGAGCGAAAATAGCACGTCTTAACAGTCCGAGTTCTCCCACTCAACTCCCTTGGGCTCAGCACGCTAAGGTCAGAGGACCACCACTTATTCCCGGGCCTGCGTCTAACACACGGCCTCCCGGAAGCAGTGGTCATGACGGCTCCAGGCACGCTCAGATCAGCGGATTGACTTGCTGTTGAGGGTGCGTCCATTGGCCGAGGCCGCCGTAGGACCCTATCACAGCCAGTCTTTATCGCCCGGAAGAAATTGTTCAGTCATAAAATTCCACCTCCTCCTGTTCTTCATGCGCCACTCCATCCCCTGCAAGGCAGCTTCGCACTCACGCCTCAACCTGTACATATCCAGTCTCCTTTAGGTTATAGCGACCAAACTCTGGTGCTCTTAGACCGCTCCCCTAAGCGATCTCATAGGTTATAACCCTATGATCGCTCACACTGGTCTCTGGCCAGACAGTCCAACTACTTGTACCTCGAAGCAAGTCGCCCGTCACCAAGGTGACGTATATGTAACTTTCTCCCAGTTCGGAAGAGAACGTTAGTGGCTGCTCCGCATCATTAATCAAGAAGAGGTTTCCGGCTTCCACGAACTGTTCGACACCAGCGCGTCTGGGGTCAGTGAGTGGTGAATCCCAGGCGGTAGGCTTGGAGTTCGCGTCCAGAGCAACGAACACTATGGTGGCCGGGAGACCGTCCAGAATCCTACCCAATTTCTCCAGCAAGTTGTCGATACTCCATCCAAGCTGGAAGTATCCCGACACCAGTACATCCAGCGTAGCCGTCATGATTCGCATGACTGTGAATTGCTCATCGGACCATTGCAACATCCAGAAAACACCCAACGAATCTGAGCCAACCACAATCGCGGGGATCGGCCATCCCAGACGAGAATGAATAACATTCATCCCGTGGAAGCCGACCACCCTATCCCCGACCGTGTACGGCTCTAGATTAAGAGGACCTCGAGGTTGAACTTCTCAAGGAGCCATATGGGTTCACTAGTGGCCGCCTGGGAGTGATGCAGACTTAAATACCCCAGACGCAAGCGTTCAACATGGTGGAGACTGTCTGCCCTCAAAGGCTTCCCACAATTCAGGCGTCGCCATAAGCTGTATTTCTTAGTCTTCACGAGCGATCTTACACGCCTTACACTGCGTGCCTCCGACTCGGTGTCCAGCATCATTGCCCTTCATTAGAGTACAGGCGGCGCACTTGGCAGGCGCAGATCAGCTCCAGAGCGACTCTCGACTCCTTCTTTGAGGAGATCATGGACCACTCAGCCCGCATCTCCTCAATCCATCCCAAGCCTTCAGCTCCAGAGGTCACCTGCCTCACAGCAGGCTTCCCTCCAGCCTCCTCCCGCTCAGGACCGGACCCGCGCTCCCGCTTTCTACCTACCCAGACTTCAAGGGAAGCCGCCCTTCGAACTTGGCTTTCGCCCATTGCCTTGCTCTCACCACATCACTTGCTTGCCATCACCTTAATGCACTACCGGCATTGTATCGGCATGTAATCACTACACGACGATTTATTTGTTGTGTGGGAAGATAATATATATGACTCTTCGAAGTACAACATCAGCCTATTTTCGATCCTAAGCGTTTTTCCGGTAGTCAGATGCAGAATATGCTTAACATACAAGACAATTAGTTAGTTAATTGAATTATATTCAAGCATTCAATAACGCAGGTTTATGGGTTATTTATTTTTACGTTGTCCTGGCTGTATTTGAAAACTATGAGCACATAGAAAACAATATATCTACATTGTTTCTTGATACGATTCTAAAAAAGATGACTTATTTCCTGAGTTATAATACTTGGTTTGTCCGTGTTTATTTTTACAATAAGTAAAATCACGATAGATTTCGTTTATAGACTATGTTTATAAACGTCAGACAATTATAATGTTAGTTAATTTATCGTTATCGTTTTTCTGCTGACGTAATCATAACAGTTGTTGAGAATACGCCTTCGTTTTTACAACATTTAAAAATATTCCATAGCAAAATTTTCCATATTTCTTTTATGGAAAAATGCTAAATCGTTTATAAGTATAAACAGCAGAATTAGTAAATATTTAAAAGTAATTCGTAATACCATCCGGTAACATAAGATAATAAGGTGTATTTACAAGAAAGCGATTTGCTTTTGCGCGTGAAAACTAAACTGAATGTCATCAGTTTGGATAACAGGTACTGTACTAGCCGTCGTAGTCCAAGCTTCAAGATACATTGCGGCAGCTATAACTTCACAGGAGCACCTTTTGTGGTGCGTAATATGTCTACACGGTATTCAATTTCACACTACACATTACGAAGATTATCTGGCAAGCGTAATTTATTATTAATTACGCTTTCCATTCTTCACTTTAGTTCATCGATGTCGACAATATTCGTTGCGTACGTTTGTCTTTGACAAACCTCCAAAGAAAGAAATCGAGTGGCATAACGTCAGCGGTATCGAGGTGGTCAGGGAATCTATCCATCACGGCCAATACAACATTGGGAAATTATTTATGTACGCAGTCCCTTACTTGTAAATCCAGTGCGGTGGTGCACCATCTTGTTCGAAGTAAACGTCGAGCCGATGTTCAATTTGTGATGCTGCAAACTCCTGTAACATGTCTAGATAACTAGCTGGAGTAATTGTTGGCCCGATGAAGAAAAACGGTCCGATCACTTTCTGAGCAGTCAACGCACACCAAATGTTAATTTTCCTGCTAGATTACTGTGTTTGAAGAACGACGTAAGGGTTCTCGTTACTTAAATCCGACTATTATGGCGGTTAACGTTACTAGAAACATGGAAGGTAGCTTCATCAGACAAGATTTTTTTTTAAAAAACGCATACCTTCGGTCACTTTACCAAGAATGTCCGCGACAAAATCGTAACGACGCAGTTTATCATCTTCAATCACGTGCACCGACTGAAATTTGTATGCGTTAAGTTTTAGGCGCTTGTGTAGAACCTTCACGATTATCGATTGTGGTATTCCCAGGCCTAAATTCATACGTCGTACGAGTCGATTTACCCGGGCTTCTCTGAAAAGTTACTTTTACTCGATCCACAACTTGCTCGGAGACGGGAGGTCTCCCAGCACCTTTTTTGTGTAGTTCTCTTCCGGATATCTTAAATTACTGTTAAAGGATCACGCCTGAATTCTAAACGAAAACGTCTGCAACCATTAATAAATAGTACGCGCACATCATTTCTCCTTCAAGATAGTCATTGCTTGACTGATGATCCCCCTGTCGTTACATCGCGCCGGCGTGTTCATTCAAGATCATTAGTAACTCCAATACCTAAACTAATGCTTGAAAAAAATCAACGTGCACTAAATTGTTTTGTTCATTTTTTTATTAACCCCTAAAATGAGCAGAATAATTTATCTTCACTCTTTATTTATAGATTACTACTTTCAAGAAATTCTTATTTTTGGCAATCCCAAAATTAAAAGGTACTTCTCACAGGCCAAAGAAATCTAAAAATAATATATTTTCAACAATCAAATATCGGTGTTAAAGTAAATAACACAACACAAATTGTTTAAAAAATCTGTATAAATTATACAGCTTGAGAAATTCAGGTAAATGAATGTACTTTTATTCAACTGATGGAACCCGTTTAGGGATTCAAACTTAAACACTCAACCCCGATTGAAGATATTAAAAAAAAAGCTTTCAAAAGACTTATCGAACGTTTTTCTTCTTTTTTACTGTTACTAACTTCGGATATTCGTTAACGGAAAAATATTTTAAAAGAAAATACGAAATGAGCTAGATTACTGATTTAAAACTTCGGCCTGAAATTGAATCCGAGACCAGAAAATTCAGAAACCATCTGACTAATCGCAGCATTAACTGGCCGTAATACTTTCTTAAAAAATCAACAGAGTGATCGTGTTCTGAACACGTAAAATTCTGAGGCTTTAAGTTCAAAAGTAATAAGTTAAAATTCTATCGTAAATAAAAATAAATTTACAAGAAGAAAAACTAAGAAAGTCGAGGCATTATTCTAAAAAAATAATAATAATTACGATGGCAAAACGTGAACTATAACTAGGAGGGTTGAATGAATGGAAACAAACGGTTGAGGGGAAGGAAAACCCAGACAAGTCGAGGCGAGTTTTTAAGACATGCAAGGGAAATTTAGCCTTTTTGTAAACGCCTCTAGCCAGAGGGTGAAAGAAGGTTTTCTTTATTACCTTGGCACAACACATCATCGCCACTCGACCCAAGTGTCAAGAGCACTCGTAAATAATACAGCTAGAGGTGAAGAGGATAAAAGTGCTACTAGGTGCTGGAACTACACCGCGCGCGTGCGCACGCGCACACACACATACACACACTGACTTAACTGCAGGCATGGACGACATCTTATCAATCTTTTTCCTTAGGCACATTTAAATAGGCAGTGTCGTCCAGCGCATCAAGTTAAGCAGTCGCAGTTGTTAAAACAACACGCACAAAAAATTTGTTTACCACCCAACTTAAAAAGAAAACACTCATACTGGGATATAAATTAATTCTCTGAAATAAAAATAATGCAACATCGATAAACGACATAACATTTGCCTCCTACATACGCAAATTTTAATGGGTTATCCAACAAAAAAAAAAAAAAAAAAAAAAAAAATATAAGAATATTAAAAACTATTTTATTTAAAAATTATAACATACTTAATTATAAATATTTTTCGGTAATAAGTATCTCGAGATTTATAAAAGTGGATCTATAAACCATCAGGATCCAAACTACAGAAAAAAATATTAATAACCGGGAAGAAATCTACAGTTAATTATTATTGTATAAACAAATTTTTTAACTACTGGCCGTCTCAAGCTGAAATGAAACAAACATGAGCCGGAAAGATCATGTAAAGTAATGTTTAACTCACCTGTCGATCTAAATTAATTCCAATTCACCAGTTACTAAAGTTAAAATATAGATATCTATATTTATAAAAATAACACTTACTATTATAATCTAGAAAACCAGTTTTAACACGGTTCAATCAAAGTTTTAAATCTCATAGCGATTATTTAATTTTGTAAGAAATAATCGCTGAAAAATTAAAAAATGATCGAGTTCAACTGTACAAACGTTTAGTTTTTCAAATAATTTACTTTAGGACGCACTATTTTTATAAATATAAAGTAAATATCTTTAACCGCAGCAAGCGAGGAGTTGTAACAATATAGAATAACAGGTTAAGTGACGGCCTACCTTTTAAGCTTACGCGTGCTGTTAAAACTTACGTTTCTGATGGCATATGTGTAAAAATTGAATATATGCCATCGAATGTGTAAAATAGAGATTTGTTTAGCATATCAGAATACTTTTAGAAAACGCTAAAGACAAGGAGTATTTTTCAAAACAGGAGTCTCAGACCCTAGAATATCGTCGATATTCAAATATATTACACTACAGTTTTATTCGGTGTAATGCAGAGTATTAGCGTCTGTTTTTCTACGCAGATGCAAAACAATTCAACACACTTCGGACCGGTTATATTATAATTTAATATCTCTTTGAAACCGAGAGGCCGAGATTCAGTTTTTAGGTTCTAATTAACAACACATCCTGATATGCTTATTAGAGTTGTAACAAGTTATCGGTAAACGTCTCACTAGAATACGGGATGCAAGCCACCAATGAAAACGAATCAAGAAAGCTGCACTACATACATTACGACTTGCAGATTATCACACAAAAGTAGTATAGTATGTTCACATTTCAGTCCCGCTATGACCTTTGATCCTTTGAATCAATTTGGCGCAGAACCTGAGGGTATGTTTTCCAAGATTACCCTCTTTTTGTAGTTAAATTTTCACGCTGAAAGAGAGGATTTACAGCAAAATACATATTAAAACATATGTTTGGGATGCACCCAAAATTACAACAAAGAACTAACAAAAAAATCGGAGCTTGAACCTAAACATCTCTTTTCACGGGTTTATTCGAATACATTAAGAACGGCTACTTTCAACGATCGATGTACGTTGACATTAAATCTACATGTTGAAACAGTCGATTTACTGAAAAAATCATAGTAAAACATATGCTTGAGATGATCCTGAGGTTCTACCTTATTCGTCTTACTTTTTTAATAAAGTATTTGATTATAAACATTTACTATAAACTGCTGATGACGTCAAGGGGAATCCCGTCCCTTATAACATGACGTCAGCTATCAATCATTCTTTATATCATCGACCTTTGAATCTATATCTAAATATATAGCGATCGTAAAAGCAATACAGTATTACTTTATAAAAATTAAAAATTATTAATCAGAGAGAAAAAAATTATGAAATTCGAACGAGATAAGTCTAACCCGTCTGACCCTAATATAGTATTCTATCTAACGAATACGATTTAATTACATTTTTGATAACATACGAAATGATATTGAACGTTTATATAAGACCTACTCTCTCAATGAAATTAATATCAAATTAATTTGTGAATATAAAAAAAACTTTTTTCATTTCTTCCCCGACAGGAATTTTAACAGATTTAAAGTCTGAAAAAACTCAACTTTTTGTTAAAATATATCGATTATATTGGCTCGATATAATAGTGCTATTAATGATTTTACTGTACAGTATTTAAAACTGTAAGACAAACTAAAAAAAGATGTTTCTGTTTCTGATTTGTTGAAATTTATTGAAATTCCAAATGAAAAACAAGCATTAGCTGGTTCCTTATTAAAACAATCGTCGAATGTTAGCGATATAAATCATATCGATATTTATGAATTTTTAATATCTACGAAAGCGATGATATTTAATTCCAAGCAGAAAAATATAAAGGAAACGATATTAAAATTATATTTTTGTTCTTGTTGAGGTGAAGAAATGTATCGATAACCATCACGATTTCTCTGAAGTCAATTTACATAGTTGTATTCGATATGCGTTAAATGTTTGTTAAAATCAAGCCGATTTAAACGAACAGTAATTAGAAAGTTATGAAAAAATTAACGAATCTTTTGAAAGATTTATTCAAATGGGAAGCGGCTGGGTAATAAATAAAATATTGAGATTGGATCTTTCTGTATCGTAATTCGAACCAGTTTATGGAGGAAAGAGTACGTATTTACAATTACCGAAAGCCTAGAGAAAGAATCGTGCTGTAATAAATCTAAAGAATGACGATGAAAAATGTTTATTGCGGTGTATTCTAGCCACCTATTCCCCCAAAGCGGAAAGAATTATCGTATTTCATTCTACAAAAAATTTGAATGGAATAAAGTACCCGGTTTGCGTTAAAGATATTGATAAATTTGAAGCTAAAAACACAGATATTGGTGTAAATGTGTTTTATGATATCGAACGCGAGGAAGATCATTTAATTCTAATAATGTATATGCAAAACGGGCGAGTAATAATAATAATAGTCGAAAAATTGTGATTTGGTTGTTATTATTTACCGATGTTGACCTAAATCGAAGTCATTATACACTAATACATATGGAAAATAAGTATAACGGTTTATCAAGACTGTTGGGTGGTGTGAATAAAAGTCGTAGAAAATGTTAATACTGTTTTAAATCTTGGACTAGTGAAGTAGAAGCAAAAAAAGAAGACTCGAACTGAAGATTGTACGCAAAGAAAGGTTCAGAGAATTAGAACGCCAAAAGAACGGATCGGTGAGGGAGAGACAAGTACACGTGGTAATATTGTATCGTACAGCTATTATTCTTCAACCTAACACGCACCTTTTGTTATATATGCAGATTTTGAATCGTTATCATTCCAAATCATATCGCGTATCCTGAACCCGCCGCTAGTTATAAAACAAAAACAGATGCTCGTAAACCGTCTGGATGTTATGTTATAATAGATAAAAACGAATATTGTGTAGAAAAAACATTCTATAGAGCCCAAACAATTAACGATAAGGTCACTGAAAGATTTCTTAATGATTTATATTAAAAAATCGCCTACTTTGCAAAGAAATTATTAGACGGAATATCCTTAACTATGACCGCAGAACAGCCGCTAAATGTTATATGTGGTTATGAGTTTGATGGTGACGAGAATCGTGTAAGACATCATTCTCATACTACTGGTAAATTTATTGGTGCTACACATGAAAATTGCAATTTAATTTGTAAACTCATAACAATTCTAGTAGTATTTCATAATTAACGCGGTTACGATTCACATCACATCGTATTGGCGATGGATGAATTGAAAGACAAATTTTAAATTTCTTATTTAGCAAACGATACTGAAAAGCTTATATCTATAACAATCAAGAATAAAATATCTGATCGATTTATGGAATCATATCAATTTCTATGTTTTAGCCTTAATGAACTAGTACAAATTTTATTTCATAGCTGTCGTAAATTTTCAGACGGTCACATAGCTTTTTTGTTCTTTAAAACAACTTATTCACAGTTTCAAAGCGATACAAAAAAAATTATCGCCATAATAAAATTAAAATATAGATATGTGAAAGTTGTTAATTCAACATACAGGATTTATCCATATACATATATTAAATCGGCATCTGTTTTCGATGAAACACAACTGCCACTCATCGAAATGTTTTATGATGGTTTAAAGCGACTAAATATCCCTAAATCGGGTTATATGCACGCGCAAAACGTTTGGAATAGATTAAAAATTAAAACGCTAAGTGAATACCACGATTTCTATATGACATTGGATGAAGTGCTGTCGGCTGATGTATTTGAGAGTTATCGTAATAAAATGATTCAGTAAGATCGTTAAATCTTTGCGATAAAAATATTTTTCCGAAACCTTCAATTGATGCAATATTAAATCACCACTTTTTTAATTCTATATCGCCTATTGTGGACCGTTTCACTAATATCATTTGTATAATTTAAACTATTCAATTCATCCAAGATATTAGACATTTTTATGATTCTATATATAAAAGTATCCAATATTTAAAATCAGCATTTTATTGTTGGTAAAAATTATCATTTTACTATATTTTTATAAATGAGTTTAATAGATGTGTGTTATGAACAAATTAAACATAATTATTGGTATAGTATTTTCGGAGATTTTAAGCTTATAACTGATACAGATACAGGTTTTTTTTAATGCGACAAGATTATGTAAGACGGTGGAAAAAATTTAAAAATTGGTTGGAAAATAAACAAACAATAGTTAACTGAATTTTTTAAAAAAGCCGATGCCGGAATCCCGACTTTGGCTTTTTTTCTGGAAAAAAGCCGATGCTGGAATTCCAACTTAGAAACATTTGGTAGTCGGAATTCCGACCACCAAAATAATTTATATAAAGTAGATTCAAAGGGTACAAACCCATTAGACTTGGTGATTTCTGGTACTTATTTAAGAAAAAAATTAATTTTAAATGTAGCAAGTTGGATTTCGAAACAGATCTGTGATAAATGTTATAAAATTATAAAAGAGTAATTAATCTAAGATTTTTAAAACGATAATATTCAGCTGCATTCGAAGCTGCGATATATAGAAAATAAACAAGAATTGCTAAAACAAAGTAATTGAATTGTAGATGAAAGTTTAAAACGTAACTTGCAAATTAACGAATTAAACGTAACGTAAAAAAATTAAAACAATGGCCACACCATATTTATCTCCACTTTTTCCGATCGATCAAATGACAATTGCATTATAATTTTGGATAAAAATAAAGATAATGAAGAGTATAAATATTATGCTATTTGCGTTCAATATAGAAATCTAGATGAAACTTTGAATAAACTAAAAAAAAGATATCCCAATTTTAAAATAGTTTATAAAAAATTAAAAGATACGAGTAGTGTACGATTTTATAATCTTGCTATTACAGATCTTAAATTTAAAAGAAAACGTAATCATATTAATATAAATATGGAATTTGATGATTTTATACAAAAGTTAGATAAGTTATACGAAAAAACTTTTAATTAGTTGCAAATCGCGGCAACAACAAAATAAGAACGTGAAGGCGAGTCGGATTAATGTAATAGACATTATTATTTTTTTAATACATTATTATTTATGTTATTTTTTCTTCTTTACTTTAAAACAGGGATGTCCATTAAAGCCGATTTAGTGAAAGAATTGCACAAGCCGGCTAGACGTAATTATGCTACTAGAAAGACCAAATTAAAGGTTAAACGATCTTATGCAAGCAGATGTAGTCGAAACAATACCTTGTTCTCGAACCAATAAATGTTATAAATATTTGTTGACTGTTATTGACTGCTTTACCAAATTCGCGTACGCTATACCGTTAAAAAATAAGTCGGGTAAAGAGTCGCTTCCGCTTGGCAACCGATATTTGATAATCATAACACGAAGCATTTTGAAACGGATCAGGGAAAGGAATTTTATAATTCACAGGTGAAAGATCTGTTGAAACAATACAACATAAATCGTTATTCCACATATTTAGATAAAAAAGCTGCTGTAGTTGAACGCTTAAATAGAACTCTAAAAACGAAAATGCGGACTAAATTTACAGAACAGGGAAGCTACAAATGGATTGATATCTTGCAAGCCCTACTTGATGAGTATAACAATACTGTGAATTCAGCTACAAAGTTTAAAACCAAGGATGTAAATAAGAGGAATGAATCGCAAGCGCTTGCAAATCTAAACAAAAAATACGATAGAAAAAAGGGTGTTGTAAAAATTAAATTTAATGTTGGCGATTACCTTCGTACAAGAAAAAAAAAAGTATTCGAAAAAGGTTATTTACAGAACTGGACTAATGAAATATTTAAAATACATACGGTGCACGCTGAATCCCGACCACTTACATATGAACTAATCGATAGTAGAAATGAACTCATAAAACGACGTTTTTATCAACTACAAAAAAATAAAAACACCAAGATGTATATCAAATTGAGAAAACACTCAAACGATAAGACAACGAGGCGTATGAAAAATAGTTAGCATTCGGTAAAAGTTACAATTCATGAATAGATTTGAGTGATGTTATTTAACACCAATTTTTTTATTGTAAAACAAATTAAAAGAAATACATTATTGATAATACATCTTTTCTGTATATATCTAAATAATATGGAGCTCTTTTATAGTAGTACAGAATCTGAATTTAAGCCTAGAAGAAAAATTAATATTAAATATTCATTTTACTTATCTAACAAACCGATAAAACAGAAAATTAAAACTTGTATTGAAAACTTAGCGAAAGATACTGAAAATTATTTTCATCGGGATACATTCCATATAAAAATAATTATTCACGGTGATGGTTTTTGCGATTTTGTTGTAATAGATGAATTTTATATTGAACCTGATGAATTTTATGCTGATTTGTCAAAACATTCTTATCATTTACTTCCAAGTAGTAACGTTGATGTAATCATATCAACGTCGGGAAAAGATCAATAATAGTTTATTGATTTAGATTTTTAATCGTTTACAAAATAGACAACAATTGTCCACAAGAATTGAATGCAAAAACCCTCACACACATACATTTAAAATTAATTACTCCTTTAAGGTAATTGTTAGTTAACTGGCATTTCTCCCGCCACCACTCCATTCGGTAGCCCTAGAGCATAGACCAAATGTCAGTACCAAGATACGGCTACTGTGCCTCAGAAACAGTTTAGCGACCTCGTTACCTAAAAGCTCTTAGTGAGCTATCAGTGTGAACGGATTAAGCAGGGTGCTATTCACCACCCGCTTAGGTGTCCCAGCCGTTCACTTGTCAAAACTAAAACTAAATCGGGGAGGCGCACCCCTTGTTACTAATAAAACAGAAAAAGTTAGAAAAATAAAAAGACAGCAATTTATCTGTCACGCCAGCTAGTACCTGCCACCATTTAAAGCGCTCGGAGCTTATATCTAGCTGGTGGCCAGCCATTATCTACGGAAAGACTTCACATAGCGGCACTATAGGAATCAATATAACCAAAAATTAAAATTAACAAAACTCTAGCGATGACGGTTGAACATCGCAACCTCATCGAGAAACTTCCACACGGTCCGACAATGCGGCTCTCGCCACATTGACTCGCCGTTTGTGAGCGGCCTAGTTTACCCGTGACCTCTAAGTTCCTGGGTGGCTCGATCTCTGTCCCCCCCCCCCCAACCATCAAGAGCGGAGCAGTCAAACATCATATTCTCATTCGACTGGCCTTCACAGCAGACTCACAACTCATCAGCTGCTAGGTGGAACCGAAACAGATATTGCTTCAAATCCACCTGGTTGGTAAGCACCTGGGCATGCGTTGCCATTAAAAATGAACATAGAGGCATACCATTCCCCAAATCCTGTATAAACTTATAATCTACTATTGTACTGTACTGTACAAACCTATGATCTTCCATTAGTAGTGGTGTGCCATTCAAGCTGCCATGTTTCCATCGCGAGACTCCATAGCCTCTTCCGCAGACGAGAGATGGGCAACTGTACAAAATTTAGCTTCGGTGCATTGCAATCGCCGTTCCGCTCCGGTTTTGGCCCGGCTCGAAACCGCATCCCAAATGCCTCGGCCTCCCGACCACTTCGCTGCCCGAACTTTCACCACTAAATCGATTGGGAGAGCCTTTCCCAATACGTTAGTAGCCTCGTAGGAGGATGTTTTACAAACGCCAGTGCATAATATTACGGCTCTGCGCTGGGCATTCCTTAAATTTTGAAGCAGTGCTCAATTTCTATCAAACCTATGCGCCCAAACTGGCGCCGCGTATGCGATCATACTCTAGATGACGCCCCGGTACACCAAGTACATTTAACGGCCCGACAACCCGTAGTCCTTTCGAGCAATCTAAGTTCGTGATCGTTGAGACAGCGTCCACCGCAACTTGCTTAATGTGGTTACTAAAAACCAACTTCTCAACAAACAAAACACCTAGATAATTATGAATCGTTACTCGGCTGATTACACAACCTTTACACTTACTGTGAGGGTTACGACTGCATGATAATTTGTCTGCGCCCTTGAAAAGCATAAACATCGTCTTGGGCAAAGAAATTTTTAAATTTGGCATGTCCATCCAGCCTTCGGCGGTTGACAAAGCCGCCTGCGCTCTACTTTCCAGCTGCGGTCGTGAATTACCACGAACTAAAAGGAGACAATCATCGGCGAAAGCCTGAGCCGTGACCCCTTTCTGGGGATGTCAATCCCAGAAATCCGTCAAAAACAAGGTTCCACAGCAGAGGATCGAGAACGGAACCCTGCGGGCTTCCCCTGGTGACGGACTTTTTCACAACTAGGTGCGCATCTTTAAACAGAGCCGAGCGATTAGACAAATAGTCTTTTATTACGGCCTGCAAGGCTTCGGGAACATTGCGGCGTTCCAAATCATAGAGAACAGAACTCCCACACAAAGAATGAAATGCTGCCTCTATATCAATAAAAATTGCCAAATCGTATTTGCAGTTGGCGTTTTCCCCCTCGGCAAGAGCATTTAAGATGTCGATTTAGAAAACAGTTCATATCGATGTTTTCCCAGAGTCGTTCCACAACCAGCATTTCTAGCAACTTGCCGAGAACCGGCAAGAGGCTGATGGGTCGATAACTACTGACCTCACCAGGATCCTTTCCAGATTTTAAGAGAACCCTCAACCAAAGCCACCTTCCAGCAAGCCGGAAAGCAACCCCAGCTTAGGCACCCCGAGAACAGTCTGCCAAGCGGCTCTCTTAAATTATTAAATATAACCGAGTCAAGTTGGTCAATCCCCGGTGCTTTCTGCAATGCCATTCGAGAAAACACTCGGTCTATATCTTCGGGTTCCACGGTCCGTACGACAGGGAATGGTGTTTCACACGCCCTAACGCCGATTTCCGCTTCACCCTCCGGAGCATCTGGAAACAGAGTATCCAGGAACGCCTGGTAAATCGCCACAGATGTTAATGTGTGGTCTCCACCACCAAACCCGCACCCAACACTGGACAATACGTGCAATGGATTAGGTTTGTAAAAAGTATTTGCGGGCTGCTACGGATTGCGTTGCAACTCACGCATGGAATCTTGCCAGAACTTGGCAGGATGGCGTGAACGTATTCATTACGGGCACGCCGGTAGTTCCGAAGTCGATCAGCGCGTACGTGGTTAACGATAGTCCCCGATAGGGGGCAGCGCTGGTACCTTATACGCGCGGACCTACCTCTTGCGCGCAGCACGCTAAGATAAGAGGACCACCATTTCTTACCGGGCCTCCGGCTGCGTTCCACAGACGCCCCCACGGAAAAGGGGGTCATGACGACTCCAGGCACGCTAAGATCAGCGGACTGGCTGCGTATGATGGGCCCGTCCATTGGCATAGACCGCCGTAGGACCACATCACAGCCAGTCTTGATGGCCCGACCGATTTGCTCCGCCATCAATTCCACCTCCTCCCTACATTCCATCCGCCACTCCAATCCCTGTATGGCAGCATCGCATACACGCCTCAGCCTGTATAGATCCAGGCCCCTTAGGTTAAAGAGACCTGAAGCTGGTGCTCTTAGACCACCTCCGTAAGCAATACTAGGTTATAAGTCTATGATCGCTCACACTGGCCTCGGGCCAGACAGTCCAAATACTTGTCTTTCGAAGCAAGTCGCTCGTCACCAATGTGACATCTACATAACTTCTCCCAGTTCGCAAGGCAGTAGACTTGGCGTTAGCGTCCAGAGCAACCAACACTCTGGTGCCCGGGAGACCGTCCAGAATCCTACCCAACTTCGCCAGCAAGTCGTCGATACGCCATCCAAGCTGGAAGTATCCCGACACTAGTACGACATCGAGCGTATCCCTCGACGGTGCTCATCAGACCAATGGGGCATCCAGAACACACCCAATGTGTCAGAGCTCACCACGATCGCAGAGAGCGGCCGTCCCCCACGAGAAAGAATAACACTCACCCCGTGGAAGCCGACCACCCTATCCGCGACCGCGTACGGCTCCTGGACCAACAGAACGTCAAGGTTGTACTCCTCAAGGAGCTCATGGCCTCACTCGTTGCCACCCAGGAATGATGCAGGTTTAACTGCCCCAGGCGCTGGCGTTCGAATTGGTGGAAACCGTCCTCGAGGGCTTCGTGCCTTTCAGGTGTCGCCATAAGCTGTGTTCCTTACAGCTTTAGCTCGAGCAATTTCGTACACCTTGCACTGCCTACCCCCGACCCGGTGTCCAGCATTGCTTCCTTTCACCAAGGTACAGGCGGCGCACTTGGCAGGCGACGATCTGGCAGGGCAATTGGTCGCCCTGTGCCCCGAAGCGGCAAAGTGGCCACACATCTCCGTCTGCGCTCGGCTTCGGAGAGCGGTGTGCCCAAAGCCCTGACACTTACAGCATCGGGCTACCTCAATATAGTCGACTACCCTGCAGGCAATCCACCCGAAAAACAGCCTTCCAGCGGCCACTAAGACCTGTCGGATCTTAGGCGAGGTCTCGAGAACCCAGTGACTCTTCGGGGATTCCTACCTCCCAAGCTGTCGAACCACCTTGGCTTCCCTAAGGAAGTGCTCGACCGCCATATCCAACGCTGGATTTTGGCTGTGAATCGCTTTGAGGATTTCGGGCCCCTCTTCGCTTGTTGCCCTTGGCATTTCATAGATCAATATCTGCGGCCTCCGCTCGGCCAGCAGCTGAGCCTTCAGCCCGTTCTTGGCAAAAACTTCGGCCTCCAGCTGTTGTTTAGCCTGCCGCTCATTTACTACCTCCAGGACTACTCCGTGATCCCTGGTTTTAGTGACCGGGGAGACTTAGAACCTTACTTTCTTCGGGTCCAGGATCTTCTTTAGGTTTAGCTCCGTCATAGCTGACGAAGCCCCCCGACCAGGTTTTATTTAAGCAGGACACCGTAAAGGTGGCCTGCTTAAATTTAGTTGCCGGCGCCTGGGCTGGCGGCGGGGGACCTACTTGCTTACGCGTAGGCGGGGCCGTTACGAAACGAAAGAGACAGGCTTTTAGACCTGTTCCTCCACCCTATTTATAGACCTTTAGAGCTCGCCCAAGGCCTCACCCGTTACCGGCTTAAAGCCGCGGACTCCCTCTACAAGCTGGTCGACCTTGCCGGACAGTCGACTGACGACTGACTTTAGGGTAAGGTTCGCTCCCTGGAGGCCTTCACATTTTTTCTGTCGAGTTGTGGACTGCACGGTGTGTTGAGTGTCTTTCTAGAGCTCCGCGTTGTTTGTTATTTTCGATTGGTTTTTTGGTTTTTACATTTATTTGGTGGACTGGAACCATAAGTGGATTGGACAAGGAATACGGGCTATCATTTTTGAGTTATTTGGTTGCGGATTTATCAAGTTTTTTATAGTTTTTTGTTCTCATTAATGAGATCAATATTTTTGTGTTTTTTACTCGCTAAATCTTAGATATTATAGTGTGTTAAAGTGTTGGTGACTTTTATCAATAACGAAAAGACTACTAGTGTGTATAAAAAGTGAGTAAACTTATTGTACAATAACTTTTTAACAGTTTTTGTGAGGTTATAATAGAGCTTATAATAGCAAATTATTCTAAGTTATTCGACAGGCTAATACCAGTCTGAAATTAACTGTAAACAAGGACTTAGGAATTTTTTTCGTGTATTAGTAGTTATATGAGTGAAATTTTTCTAAGTCCTTAGACTAGTTTTTATTAGGGAATTCTTTGTTCCTTAATAATTTCTGAACCACTCGTCCTACAACCCTCATCCCAAGTTATAAATCCATCCCAAAAAGTTTCCTACCCACTGTCCCCCAACCCCCCCCAAATTGTGGACCCTATTTTTGGGTTGATACATTAAACCAAACCCCCGACCCCCCCCCCCCCCAAATTTCTTTTGGGGCTCCCATCCCCGAGTGGGTACTTGTTAGACTCGGGATCGTCCCCATAGTCCAACAGCGCTAATATGAGACGAAGAGGATCACTCCCTTTAGAGGGATCATCGCAGGGAGCTTCTAGCTCACAAAAGGTTACCATTACTAAGAAAACGGAGGGTAAATGTAAAAAGAGACCCCGACATGGGTCCTCAGAAGAAGAAGAAGGACCGCCGGAGAGCCTTAGCAATCTGGTTTACCAATTGGGATTAACTATGGTGGCGTTGAGACAGCATATGGGACCAGGTCTCTCAAAATACATAAGTACACATGAGCAGGAGCTCAAAGGCATATATGATGGGCTTAATGCCTTGACGCAAGTCTCGTCCCCTTTATCAGTTGTTACGCAGGCTACTCAGATGGAGCAAATTCTTACTAAGGAGCTGACAGATGAGCAAATAATAGATCTACTGCCCAAAAGGTGGCCAAATAGTTTGCGGAACAAAATTAGTTTGATTAACGAGTTGCTTCTGAGGTGGTGGACTCTTGTACTGTTAGTGATTTAAGTAAATCAAGTCAAGGGGATGAAAAAGAAGGTATTAGTACCAAATACAAAGTAGGCGACATTCGTAAAGATGTACAATCAATTCTTGGAGACTGTGACAACATTAAGAAAAGTAAATACAAAATCTACTATGATGGTAATGCTACTGAGAAGAGCACAATGGGAGCTATATTGAGGGCTTTAAGGAAGATTATTCCTCAGGCTGGTAATTTAGTTTTTGTCGTCCCCAATAATAATATTGGAAACTATATGAAGAAATTAATATCTTATTTGGGGAGAGACGAGGAAGTAGCGGTTAAAGTGCTTACAATCCCAGTTTAAGGTAAAGCTATACAAGGCAAGTCTGGACAAGCCCATATTAAAAAGTCGACACCACCGGCAGTTGACAGTCGTACTGTGGTTATCAAAGCAGCTGGAAAATCCTATTCTGATTTACTTAAAACGATGAAGTCTGCAGTAAGTAGCGAAGATGCAAAAGAGGTCATCTCCTTACGTAAGGGCAGGAATGAAGAACTCCACGTGAGAATTCAGGGAGCGCAGAAAGCTGCTGAGTTTACAAGTAACCTACGAGATAAGGCGGCAGATTTGCATGTTGACCTGCGTACAAAAGCGGGAAGGCGCACAATAGTTCACATCAGGGATGTAGAATATGACACCCCTGAGACAGAAATTTTTGCTGCAATTACTGCAAGAGTAGGTACTGATGAGGACATCAAGATATCGTCAATTAGAAAAGGGTACGCAGAGACCCAAAATGTTACAGTTATCACCTCGTATAGGGTTGCCTGTAAGCTGGTGGAACAAAGGTTGAGGATTGGCTGGGTAAATTGTCGGGCATATATTAGGGAATCAGAGGAAAAGTGCTTCAGATGCTGGAATACTGGACATCGTAAACATGAGTGCAAGGGCCCTGAGAGAATGGATCTCTGCTTCAATTGTGGGGGCAGAGAACACAAGATTGCTGAATGCTGGGAGAATAGTAGCTGCCTGGACTGTGGGAGCCAAGAACACCGCACCGGGGGCTGGGGGTGCTCAAAACATTAAAATGCTTAAGGTGATAATGGTTAACGCAAACAGAAGCACCATGTCTCATGATTTGGTTAGTGAACTGGTCATAGAGCAGAGGGCTGATTTACTGATAATCACGGAGCCGAACAAGTACTTTGTTGCTAGATCAGGCTGGATGGTGGATACAAATGGTGACGTGGCAATTATGGATGTAAGTGGCAGGATAGCATGGAGATTGACGTCCAGATCTGGAGGCATGTTGGCGGTGGAGTCAGATTCAACACTAGCGATTGGTGCCTATGTGTCTCCAAACTGTGACATACATGAATTTACTAGAAGACTAGACATAATACAAGGAGTAGTAAATAACGCTAGGAAGAAAGTCATTATTCTAG
This sequence comes from Lycorma delicatula, assembly GCF_047948215.1. Taxonomy (NCBI): domain Eukaryota; kingdom Metazoa; phylum Arthropoda; class Insecta; order Hemiptera; family Fulgoridae; genus Lycorma; species Lycorma delicatula. Next base: position 23,362,080 of record NC_134458.1, read on the forward strand.
GTGATTTCAATAGTAAAGCGATTGCAGCAGGGATCGCATACACCAATCGCAGAGGTGAGATCCTTACGGATATGATGGGGGCAATTAGCTGTCATTGTGTAAATGATGGCACCCCTACATATGAGGCGAGAGGACACTCGTCAGTCTTGGACTTAACAATCATAGACGATAGATGGAGTAGGGAACACTGGGACTGGCGAGTGTTACCACATGATGTGGCGAGTGACCATCATGCCACTATGATTATTATAAAAGGCTCAGACTATAGAGAGAAAATGCCCTATAGTAGTTTTACAAAGGAAAAGATCGAGATCATAATCGATAGAACGGCCGAAAGGATTATCAACTTAGAGAATCTGACACCAGTTGCCCTGACTAACGTTATAAGACAAGAAATGGGCAGAGTAGCTCACAGAAGAGCCAACAGACACTCAGTGTATTGGTGGAATATGGAGATTGAAACACTGAGAGGGCTCCTACAATCGCGCAGAAGAAGGAAGCAGAGACTCAGAATGCGAGGCGGACAGGAGTACGAGGAGGCATCTCTGGCTTATAAAGAGACCAGACGGGCCTTAAACAAAGCTATTCGTATGTCTAAGAAAAAAACAATGGCACAGACTCTGCGAGGAGTTTGACGGAGACCCCTGGGGACAGGCAAACAAAATAATCACTAAGTGATTTGGAAGGCGTCTGTCCGTATTAAATAATGAGCAGGTAGAACAACAATTTAATGAGCTATTCCCCGGTAGATTAGAAACTGCAGGAAATGTTATAGATTGCGAACCCAGACGCTTCACGTTCTCTGAACTGCACTTGGCTGTAGCACAACTGGGTAATAGGAAGAGCCCGGGTCCAGACGGAATTCCAGCGGCACTCCTTAAAGGGCTGATAAAGAGAATTCCTTATGAAATGCTTGATGTTGCCAGCCATGGATTAGAAAACAAGACATTTCCAGGAATCTGGAAGGAATCTAGGGTGGTGTTTATCCCAAAAGGCACAAATGAGAATGGAGAACCTTTATACAGACCATTGAGTCTTTTAAATACCATGGCGAAGGTAGTGGAGAAGATGCTCGCTGGCCGAATCTTTAAGGAACTTGAGGAAGGAATAGGCATTAGTAGAAATCAGTTTGGATTCATGAAGGGTGGTTCGACGATACAGGCGGCGACAAAGGTGATCGACTGGGCTAAGGATACTAGTAGCGGCACATGGAGAACGAGGCGTATTCCCCTATTCATAGCTTTAGATGTAAAAAATGCATTTGGTTCTATTAAGTGGGAATCAATAAATAGGGCATTAGTGGAAAAAGGTATCAGTCCTTATTTAAGAAGGCAGATAGGGGAATACCTCTCAAATAGAGAATGCTTGATGGAGACGCAGAGTGAGTGCCTACGTTTCAATATTTATGGCGGTGTGCCACAGGGGTCTTACTGGGACCCTTACTCTGGATACTGGCCTTCGATGGGATATTAAGACTAGACTATCAGGATGGGGTACAAGTAATTGCCTATGCCGATGACCTGGCGATACTCATCAAGGGTAAAACAACTGTCAATGTACAAGAGAGTGCTAACAACACGTTACGGACGATACATAATTGGTTGAAAGAGAGGGGACTCCAGCTGGCAATAGAAAAATGTAAATATATTATGTTCACAGGGAAGAGGATTTTAGACCGTCCGGCTATCCAAATTGGAAACCAACAAATAACAGAGGTCGAAAAGATTAAACACCTGGGTGTGACTTATGAGAGGAATTGCCGGTTCACCCAGCATATAATAGACATATGTGCCAAAGGTGAACAGATGACTAAGAATTTGAATATAATAATGTCTTCGCAGAGAGCTCCAAGACCCACTAAGCGAAGGGCGATAGCGTCCACAGTGACGTCTATGATGTTATATGCAGTGCCAGTGTGGTGGCACTCAGTCAGGGTTAAAATAAATTTGAACAGACTGGTTAGTACTCATAGGAGGCTGTTGCTGGGGGTTGTTTCAGCTTACAGGATGGTCTCCTATGAGGCGTTGTGCGTGTTGTCTGGGGTGCCACCAATAGACTTAATGGCCCTAAATATAGTCGAGAGGGCGCAAGGCCTCGAAGCAAATGAAGCAAAAGATACACTTAGACATAGATGGCAAAATAGATGGCAGGAGGATGGACCAGCCAGATGCACCAAGGAGTTGATTCCAGATCTTGCACTATGGTTAGACAGGGAACATGGTGAGTTAAATTATCATATCCCGCAGTTTTTTTACAGGTCATGGCAATTTCAATGAGTACCTCCATCGTGTTGGAAGAAGGCCAGGTCCAGAATGTATGTACTGTGAGAGAATTGACAATGCAGAACACACATTTTTCTGCTGCGAGAGGTGGGCAATTAAAAGGAGGAACTGTGGCATAATAGGTATGAGCCCAGCAGAGGTCCTAGATCACATGTTGAGGAGCGAAATAAACTGGAAGAACGTTACGGAATTTATAGTAGCAGTATTAACAGAGAAGGATATACATGAAAGGCAACTAGGTTACTAGTGTAGAATAGGGTAGGGTGGACAGCCTCAGTGATCAGAGACGGCACGCTGAGGTGTGTCGTTCTCAATGATCCACTGAGGACTCCAAGGGTTTACATAGGTTCCGATGAAGAAGAAGAGTAAGAAAAGACCCGGTGCCACGTTACGGCTATTTGAGGTATATCGTGGTTTCCAAATGGGCAAACAGAAAATCACTCAAAAGAGCTGACACCGGCGAGCCGACCTGCCATGCCGGATGTTCAGCCGGTAGGCGGAGAGGCTCGTTATTGTTTACCAGACACTCCCCTGGGTGGCGCAATACCAACCAGTCGGACCGGCCCAGGGGAGTAGTGTGAAAAAAAAAAAAAAAAAAAAAAAAGGCCTTCACATTTAAGTGCCAGTTCCGATACCATCAACGCACAGTCGCTCAGGTACGAGGCCACCAATTGGCGTAACTTTAGAGTGACCCTAGATTCCTTTTTAGAGGAGATCTTGGACCATTCGGGCCGCATCTCCTCAATCCGTCCCAAACTTCCAGCCCCAGAGGTCACCTGTTTCTCAACAGGCTTCCCCTCAGAAATCTTAGGCCCAGGAACGGACTTAGCGCTACCGCTTTCTGCCTTCCCTGACTTCATTGGAAGGCGTCCTTCGGACTTGGCGCCCCCCCCCCCCCCACAGTGCCATGCCCTTGCTGAGCGAATCCAGTTTTCACCTTTACCGCACAGCTCAAAGCAGAGGTGTCCCGCAGAATGTCCTGCAATGCCGCTTCGCTCGGGCGCTCCAATACCCGAGGGGCGTCCGAGACTTCCTTTGCGGAAGACCGGGGTCACCGGAAACCAGGTCCTTGGCCAATCGAACCAAGTTCTCTAAACAGCCTCCCCCGGGTTGCTCTATCGCTGGACGAGCTCTCTAATACACCAGCTGTGTCGCCAGGTACTACAACCACAGCTTGTATGAACCTGTCACCTGTTAACAAGGTGAGCGTCCAACTTAATCTTTCTCAAACCGGACTGTCTGTTCCACAGCCCACCCGAGGAGTCAAAAGTTAAAAGCTTTTATATGACCACTGGCGAGGTCGGAGCGAAATCGCTTCCCGAACCTTCCTTTAAGGTAATTTGGTTAGCTGGCATTTCTCCCGCCACCACCCCATTCGGTCGCCCTAGAGCATAGACCAAATGTACTGTGCCAATAAACGGCTACTGAGCCTCGAAACAGATTTGCGACCTCGTTATCCTAATTGCTCCTAATGAGCTCCTATCTTGCGTGAGCGGTTAAGCTGGGCGCCGTACAGCACCTGCCTATATGTCCCTACCGCTCACTTATCACATTAAAACTAAATCGGGGAGGCGCACCCCTTGTTACAATTAAAACTATAATAGTTACAAAAAAATAAAAAGACGGCAATTTAAACCGCCATGCCTCGGTCGCTGTTTGCCAGCTAGTGTCTGTCCACCATTTAAGCGCTTGGAGCTTTATTGGTTGATGGCAGCCATTATTTCCAGGAAGGTTTCCACCGACACGCCACAGGAATCAATAAATCCCCATAAAATTAAACTTAAACTACCGATGACGGTTGAACATCGCAACCTCATCGAGGAACTCCCACACGGTCCGACAATGCGGCTCACGCCACATTGACTCGCCGTTTATGAGCGGCCAGTTTTCCCCCTGACCTCTAAGTTCCAGGGTGGCCCGGTCTCTGGCCCCCCCAAGAGCAGGGCCGTCGAACATTAGGTGTTCGTTCGACTGGACCTCCCCACAGACGCACAACTCATCAGCCGCTAGGCGAAACCTGAACAGATATTGCATCAAATTCACGTGGTTGGTGAGCACCTGGGCACCCGCCGCCCTTAAAAATGAACTTGAGGCATACCATCCCCCCAGATCCTGTATAAATCTATACAGAGATCTTCCCTTAAACGTGGTGTGCCATTCACGCTGCCATGCCTCCATCGCGAGGCCCCAAAGCCTCTTCCGCAGGCGGGAAATGGGCAACTGTTCGAAATTTAGACCCGGTGCATTGTGATCACCGTTCCGTTCCGGTTCTAGCCCGGCCCGAAACCGCATCCCAAATACCTCGGTTTCCCGACCTCTTCGCATCTTCCACATGGCTGCTCGAACTTTCACCACTAAATCGATTGGGAGAGCCTTTCCCAATACGGTAGTAGCCTCATAGGAGGTTGTTTTAAAAACACCAGTGCATACAATTAAAGCTCTGCGCTGGGCACTCCTTAAATTTAGAAGCAGTGCTCTATTTCTATCCAACCTATGCGCCCAATCTGGCGCCGCGTATGCGATCATACTCTCGAAGACACCTCGGTACACTAAGTACATTTGGCGACCAGAAAGCCCGTAGTCTTTCCGAGCAATCCTTCTAAGTTTGTGCATCACAGAGACAGCGTCCGCCGCAACTTGTTTAATGTGGTTGCTAAAAAGCAACTTATCATCAAACAAAACACCTAGGTACTTATGAACCCTTACTCGGCTGATTACACAGCCTTTATACTTAATGTGGGGGTTTCGACTGCATGATAATTTGTCTGCGCCCTTTAGAAGCATAAACTTCGTCTTGGGCACAGAAATCTTTAAATTTTGTATGTCCATCCAGCCTTCGGCGGTTGACAAGGCCGCCTGCGCTCTACTTTCTAGCTGTGGTCGTGAATTTCCACGAACTAAAAGGAGACAGTCATCGGCGAAAGCCTGGGCCGTGACTCCTTCTGGGAATGTCAACCGCAGAAATCCATCGAACACCAGGTTCCACAGCAGGGGACCGAGAACGGAACCCTGCGGGCTTCCCCTGGTGACGGAGTTTTCCACAACTAGGTGCGCATCTTTAAACAGGGCCGTACGGTTAGACAGATAGTCTCGTACCACGGCCTGTATGGCTTCGGGAACATCGCGGCGTTCCAAAGCATAGAGGACAGAACTCCAACACAAGGAAGGAAATGCTGCCTCTATATCAATAAAAATAGCCAAAACATATTTGCAGTCGGCGCTTTCCACCTCGGTAAGAGCATTTAAGATGCAATCCTCGGTGCCAACCCCTTTCATGAAGCCTTTCATTGGCCTCGATTTAGAATACAGCTCATATCGATGCTTTCTTCGAGCCGTTCCACAACCAGCCTTTCCAGCAACTTGCCGAGGACCGGTAAGAGGCTGATGGGTCGATAACTGCCGACCTCACCAGGATCCTTTCCAGGTTTCAGGATTACCCTTACCAAAGCCACCTTCCAGCAAGTCGGAAAGCAGCCCCAGTTTAGGCATCCCGTGAACAGTCTGCCCAGTGGCTCTCTTATGACAGGCAATAAATGATGGAAAATATCCGGGTCAAGTTGGTCAATCCCCGGTGCCTTCCTTAGTGCCATTCGAGAAACCACTCGGTCTATATCTTCGGGTTCCACGGTCCGAACGCCAGGGAATGGTGTTTCACCCGCCCTAACGCCGATTTCCGCTTCCCCCTCCGGAGCATCTGGAAACAGAGTATCCAGGAACGCCCGGTAAGTCGCCACAGATGTTAACGTGTGGTCACGACCACCTAACCCGCACCGAACACTGGACAACACGTGCAATGGCTTCGGTCGGTAACAAGTCTTCGCGAGCTGCCAGGGATCGTGCTGCAATTCCCGCATGGAGTCTTTCCAAAACTTGAGTTTGGCTTCCTTGATGGCGTGAACATATTTGTTTCGGGCACGCCGGTAGATCCGCAGACGCTCAGCGCGCACGTCGTTAACGATAATCCCCGTTAGGGGGCAGCGCTGGTATCTTGCCCGAGCGGACCTCACTCTTGCGCGCAGCACGCTAAGGTCAGAGGACCACCATTTCTTGCCGGGCCTCCGTCTGCCTTCCACAGACGACCCCCCGGAAAATGGGGTCATGACGGCTCCAGGCACGCTCAGATCAGCGGACTGGCTGCTTATGACGGGTCCGTCCATTGGCCTAGGCCGCCGTAGGACCTCGTCGCAACCAGTCTTGATGGCCCGGCCGATTAGCTCCGCCATCAATTCCACCTCCTCCCTAGACTCCATGCTCCACCGCAACCCCTGCAATGCAGCATCGCACACCCGCCTCAGCCTGTGTCGATCCAGGCCCCTTAGGTTGTAGCGACCTGGATTTGGTGCCCTTGGTCCTTTAAGGTAAGGAATAAACCAACAAAATCTCAAATTACTGAATTTATTGATAACTTTATTGCATTTTATGCCTTCTATAAATGGGATGAATGACGCATAAAAATAACTCTTCATAGTGATGGTACACTTGATTACACAACATTAGATGAATATTATGATTATCAAAATGATTTTGATGAGGAATTTGGAAATGATTTGGCAAAATGCCCTTATCATTTACTTTCAATTGGTTCATTTACAGTAAACATATCAGCCACATTAGATCAGTAGTTTCTTGATAATCACTTTATTTATTTCTATATAGACTCGTACATAAGTTTCAATTGATTGTTTCAGTTGTATTAATATGTTATTTCATACTAATTTTCACTATAACACATTTTTCGAATCAAATGATAAAGTCGCTTTCGTAAACCTAGTACGTGTAAAATTTAATATTATTTCGGGTAGTTTTAGAAACGAATATCAAGATCTTCTTTTATATGAGTTTCCGTTGAGTGCAGACCCCGATGAGAAGATTGAAGAATATCCATTTTATATTGAATTTCTACCGGTAGATGCGAGAGAAATTTACGATTTAGTTATATCGTTGACCGATGAAAATGATAATTTATTAAATCTGCACGACGAACGAGAAAACATGTTGTTGGCATTGAAAGAATCTAAACAATTGTAACTGAATTTTTATTTTTTAAAATTAAAATTCCATATTATAGAACGTATAAGATGAATTATTCAACAGTCAATAAAGTAGCGCGTTCAGATGATTTCCTAACATATAATCAACTCCATAATTATTATTCATTGGCGAATAAAATTGAAGAGGAGAACTGAAGATTAAAATCCCGATAAATCAATCAGATATGTACACTGTTCCAGGTGAAAGTTATCTGAATGTATTTGGAAAACTCGTCGGAGAAAACGGAAAAATCGATTACTTCAGAATTACTTAATTTTGCCGTCGCCTTTTTATACCAGGATATACGATATCATATCAACGCTCAAGAAGTAGCCTCGGTAAGAAATGTAGGCATAATGACGGATATCAAAAACGCTTTTTCAATGACAAACTCTATTACCATCTATTAACCCGGACATATTCTATCATTTGCTGCCTGTCATTAGAGAGCCGCTTGGCACGCTGTTCTCGGGGTGCCTTAGCTGGGGTTGCTTTCCGACTCGTTGGAAGACGGCTTTGGTGAGTGTGCTCTTAACATCAGGAAAGGATCAGAGTGAGGTCAGCATCTTGTGGAGTGACCCATCAGCGTCTTGCCAGTAATCGACAAGTTGCGTGAAAGGCTGGTTGTGGAACGGCTCTGGAAAAAGATCTATATGGAAGATTTTCTAAATCGAGGACAGTACGACTTCGTGAAAGCAGTTGACACCGAGGATTGCATCTTAATTCTCTTGCCGTGGTGGAAAGCGCCAACTATAAATATGTTTCGGCAATTTTTATTGACACAGAGGCAGCATTTCCTTCCTTGTGTTGGAGTACTGTCCTCTACGAGTTGGAACGCCGCAATGTTCCCGTAGCCCTGCAGGCCATGGTACGTGACTATTTGTCTAACCGTACGGCTCTGATTAAGGATGCGTATCTGGTTGTGAAAAAATCAGTCACCAAGGAAAGCCCGCAGAGTTCCGTTCTCACTCCCCTGCTGTGGAACCAGGTATTCGACAGAACGCTGGGATTGACATTCTGAGAAGGGGTCACGGCAAAAGCTTTGGCCAATAACTATCTTCTGTTAGTTCGTGGTAATTCACGACCACAGCTAAAAAACCGAGCGCAAGCGGCTTTGTAAACCGCAGAGGGCTGGATGGACATCAAAATTTAAAGATTTCTTTGCCCAAGTCGAAGTGTATGATTCTCAACGGTGCAGAAAAATTTTCTGCAAACATTTTCGAAAGTATGACCTCTTATGCTGCGTCCGTTTGGGAGCATACGTTGGAAAAAAATCGAACACTTATTCAAAATTTTAGGTGTGCCCAGCGCAGAGCCTTAGTCGTATGCACTGGTGTTGTACAGCAACCTCCTACGAAGCTACCACTGTATTGAGAAAGGCTCTTCCAATCGATTTAGTAGTGAAAGTTCGGACAGCCATGTAGAAATTGCGAAGAGGCAGAGAGGCCAAGGTATTTGGGATGCGGTTTCGAGCTGGGCTTGTACCGGAGCGGAACGGTGATCGCAATACGCCGGTTCTAAATTTCGAACAGTTGCCCATTTCCCGCCTGCGGAGGAGGCTTTTTACGCCACAAGTAAGAGTAGGTCCTTGTATAGATTTATACAGGACCTGGAGAGGAGGGTACGCCTCTAGTTCGTTTTTAAGGGCAACGGGAGCCCAAGTGCTCTCCAGCCACGCGAATTTGAACCAATATTTGTTACGGTTCCATCTGGCAGCTGATGAACTCTGCGTCTGCCGGGAGGTCCAGTCGAACGAACACCTGATGTTTGACTGCCCAGCTCTTTGAGGGGGGGGGGGCAGAACTCAGGACACCCTGGAACTTAGTAGTAAAGGGGAAAATTGGCCACTCATAAGCGGAGAGTCAATGTAGCGTGAGCCGCATTGTCAGACCGTGTGGGAGTTCCTTGATGCCGTTGCTTTCTTCAACCGGCATCAATAGTTTAGGGGATATAAGACTTTTACCGCTAGCTGTAGGAAGCTACCCTCGAGAAATGACTGGCCATCAGTCAAATATACCTCCAAGCGCTATAAAATGGTGGACAGGTATTTTCTGGCATTCAGCAACCTTGGCGTTGCAGTAAATTGCTGTCCTTGACAGAAAAAAATTAAAATTATCGACAGGTCATATATTTTAGTATGTAGACGGGGTACGCCTACCCGTGTTAGTAATATATGACAAGTGACCGGTCTGATACGCAACCGAGTGGTGTAGGGCACTACTCTTATTCCGCCCACGCAGATAAGTATGCTCTAGGAGCTAATTAGGAAATTTGCCGTTAGACCATTTTCAGGAACAATAGCGGTTTGAAGTACGGTCATTCGGTCTTATGCTTTAGGGCGACGGAATGGAGTGGTGGTGGGAGAAATGCTAGACAAATCAATATGTTAGGGAGTTGCGAGCAATTGGTTGGGTTTCTCCCAATCGGTACTCAACGCAAATGCTCTTAGAACATGGTGCGTTTAGGGATAGTAAGGCTACATTTGGTCTGGTTGAGTCGGGCATATGCCCTGACTGTAGAGTAGACGATGTCCTGTATGTCTCTGTAAAATGTAGAACTAGGCTTGGGTGTTTCTGCTTCCGCGAACTCGGTTAGATAGTTTAGAGGCCAACGATGTAGAACAATCAAGTCCGTATGAGACCTGCATCGAAGGCAAAAGATGAGTTAAAAATCACCGGTGTGATATCTTTTATATTTACATATCTTTGTAGATATGTAAATATCTACAAAGGTATTTACAACGGTGGCATCCTAACCAAGGCTTGCGGTGGCTTATTACTGTGAGGTGTATACAGTTGATGATCTATAAGACGACTCCTGTTAAAGCCCATCATGGCTAGGAACGGGGGAGGTGTAGCGACCAGAATCATCACAAGGTGGCGTCTTCCCCTACGGAGGTTGCGATGTGGAGGACGAAACCATTCCGAGGGGCGCATCCTTACGAAATCGAGTATGGTGAAGGACAGTGATGTGGTGGTCGGCCCTAAACCGGAGGTCTCGAGGGCGAAGCCTTCTATAGGAAGGTCTGGTTCTGGAAGATCGTTTCTATAGGAAGGTCGTTTGGGGAAGATCGAGGAGATGCGCTCCGCATGGACTAAGTTCTACTCAAAGGAGTCTTGGATTTCGGTGGAAGTTCGATAGTTAGTCAACTCTCACCTGTAAGAGTGTAGTTTGATGGTTGCTGAGCTGGCTTTAAAGTATGAAAGCCTCCAAGGCGCCAACCGGGCCCTTGATACAGTTGTTCAATGATCTCTGGGAAGGTTGACCAGGTGGACGGAGTCAGGGGATTCAAGCCGGTGACAGGTGAACCTCTTGGCGAACACCACAAAACTATTAAACGAGTGAAGAAGGTTAAGAAGCGTATCTCCTTTTACGCGGTAAATGCCGCTCCTGGGCCTAAGCGGCTTAGTCCACCGCTGCGAGTACAGTCTCCGGCTGCAAAAATTAAGAGGGCCACTGTCGAGGTGGCATGATCACTATTAGATAAAAGTAAAACTTAAAACTAATATCACAGGTAAAAAAATAAAAATAAAAGAAAATGCAATTTAACAAAGCCCGAAATGGGTGTAAAAGGCCCATTCTCGGATAACAAAAGCACTAACAGAATATAAAAAAAAACTAATACAAAATATATCATAAAAAATTAAAACTAAATTAAAAAACAAAAATTAAAAAAGGGAAATAAAACTTAAAACTATTATGTTTAAAGACTTACAACTAATATTACTAAAATCTTACAACTAAGATCGCAGACGAAATTTGTAAAACATAAAAGCAAAATAAATATATATATATATATATATAAAATTTGACAAATTCCGATAGGGAGTGTAAAAGGCTCCCTACTCGGATAACAAAAACAAAACATAGGACTGTAGAAATTAAATTTTTATATTAAATTTTTTGTATTAACCCTACACTACGCAAAAACATAAACATCCGGTTTAAAACTTCTTTATCATTGCACAAGAGATCACGGATGTTTCTGGGTAGTTTAAATTTACGACGCAATGCCGCATAACATATGCAGTCCACGAGTATGTGGCGCACAGTCATGCGGCAGCTGCTTCGTGCGCATAGGGGTGCGTGTCCTCTTGTAATCAGGTACTCGTGTGTCCTATCCGCAATCGATTGAGAACTACTTCCTCACGCCGAGATTTTCTACATGAGTCCCATGGCAACACAGACTCCTTAAATTATGAATGTCCATCCAGCCCTCTGCGGTTGACAAAGCTGCCTGCGCTCGGTCTTCCAGTTGTGGTCGTGAATTACCATGAACTAACAGAAGACAGTCATCGGCGAAAGCCTGGGCCGTGACCCCTGGTGGATGATTATATTGACTTTGAAGATAGACGTGAACAAAATGAAAGTTCGTCAAAAGTGGTGGGGGTAACCCAAAAAACATCTACAGTTATATCAGAAAGCAGTCAGAAAATCGTGTCAGACCTCAATCGCAGTTCAGCGACTGTCATGGAAGGAACTTCACAGAACAATACCGACCAGTCATTGCTGATCACGGGGGAAACCTCACATAACAACGACGGTGACTAGGCTTCAGTAAAGAAGAAAATGAATAAAAGGACATTAAAGACCAAAGAACGAAAAAAGTCGCGTGTAGAGAAGAAAAATATTAAAAATAAGTTGAATTACAAAGAACGAAAAAATAATGTAAACTACCGTTGAATAAGAAGGAATTAGCCAAAAAAGGTATTTATTGTTCACTCGAAGATGTACACAAAGCTCTATACACTCGTACACGGTAAAACTGACAAATGGTGGGGGATAACATCCCCACTACCACTGTGTCTACAGTTATATCTTAAAGGAATAAGAAAATTGCGACATTACAACAGAAAAAAATCAGCAAGTATTATAGACTAGCAGGATTAAATATGAAGTCACTTAATCGAAATTACAAGAAAAACATAATGTACACATTATACAGCATCGATATAAATATAAAAATCAGACAGAAAATAAAAATAGCGCATTAACGTGTCATACTAAAAACGGGATTACAACAAAAGTATAAATATAGAATGAAAATGTTTTAAATGAATAAAATCTGACAAGCCTGGACTCAATTTGAACTTGAGACCTTCTACATAAAATGTTGAGATCCTACAAATCTGTCACGGATGCAGCATGAAAGATAACAAATCTTGAAATCATAAAGTTGATTGCCGAAATTTTCTTTCTTGATTTATTTCTCTTCTTTGAATCAAGGTACTGTGTAAACATTAAAAATAATATCATTTGATAACCTGAAAGTGAAATCTCCCCGACAAACATCACCTTATAAATTCTGCAATTAATTTTTTTTAGATTTTACACTTTGACACATACGAATTCATTACTATCACAATAACTTGCATCTCAAATTACTGCATGAACAATGAAAAAAAAAATTATGAGAATTAGTTAATAGCAACGCAATTTAAACCTAATTGATATAATCTCCCTTGGTATTAGAAAGAAATTAAATGAAATGTTTACATACATAAAAAAAATAAAATGTATACAATGTAAATACCTTTATAGGCCTTTTGCCATGTTAATGTTGACGCCAAAAATGCAAGTGTTTTTCCTGATCCCGTTGGACTTTCAATTAAACAATGTTCGGCTCGATCGCATGCATTTATGACCTAAAAAATGTTATTGCAAATAATTAAGGATAAAGTAGAAACAGGACATGATTTGTTACATTTTCTAAGTAACTAAACATTTTACAATTTTATAATCAACTGTATTATGACATACGTTTGAAATATGTCTAAGATATAATTTATTCAAATCTCAAGGACATTTTAAGTATGTAAATAATTGATATATACAACACACATAATTAAAACAGAATTATTTACTTTCTGCGAATATACTCATCATCCTAAAGGCTGTTTTAACACTGTATAGCAGCTGATAGTAGCATTAACTGCTATATGAAGTCCAAGGAACACTGCTCAGATGTACTACGCTGATTAAGTGCAGATCATTAAATCTTTTAGAAGCAAACAACTTACGGTTGTGTTCCGTTCCACGTCGAGCCATCCGGTGCTGCGATCAAGTGGGTGCTAGCGCTCGCCAGAGAGTCAAGCCGTACTAGAATTCTATGTTAGAATCCCATTTTTCATTTCGTCCGGATGGACAATCAGTGTTTCTTATAGTTACTAGCATTCGGCGCTCGAATCTGATCCAAGGCGGTCACGTCATACTCTTAGTCCGGATGGACTCCATTCTTTGTCGGATGAACGCTAGTGTTAATGTTTTATTTTTTATTTTTATATGTCAAGTTATACGTAGTTATGTCAAGTTATACAAAACAATAATTCATTAAACCATTACTAAACAAACAACAAGGCGTTGTCTTCATTCATCACCTATGAAAATACAGTCCAACCTCTAAAATCTACCAGGTTGATTGATGGATTATTTAGATTCATAAATGTATGAAAAATTGGTGAATGAAAATTATTAAGTAAAACATAAATGTACTTACTAACTTTATTGTTCTCAGGAATTCTTAAATTAATAGCTGCATTACAACGGTCCGCCAATTCTCCCTATCTAGAGCCAACCTGACCTATTTGCAATCACTACACCTGACTTGCCCCAATCAGTACAAACCAAATGTTATCTTCCCAAAGTTGTCTTGGTCTACCAAAAAAAGTTGTTCGGTTGGGTTTCCCAACTTTAACCCTAATAGCTACTCTTTTGTTCCCCGTTCAGCATATCCCACCCGGTACAATCTACGACTTTAGACATCAAATAATGTATACGTAGATTTTGTATTATTGCAATAAAGTTATAAATTATAATATATAGTAATTGCGGTACGATAAAGTGCTTAAATAATTCGAAAATAGGGTATATAATATGGAAATCCACATCTGAAAAAGTCTATTTATTTAAGAGATATTATAAAGTCCTAAATATAATTTTAAGTTATTTAACAGAAATCAAATTTATCGGATATCAGTATAGATGGTTTAATTATTAGACACTAAAATATTCCATCAGTACACGACGTACTACGCTCAATAAAAATGCTGGATCAAATCAAAAATAATTTGAGTGATCGAGAGAACCTGGATTTAGCTATTGGCTTGTTAAGTTATTTTACATTCTTCAATTACTCAGACGCTACTCACTGAAAAGATTCAGGCATTACAGAACCATCAGGTTATAAGAGAATGTAGTTTACGGTTTTATCAAGGATACAAAAAAAATTAAAAGAAAAATTGCATTTAACATCAATAATGTAGACAGATTATTTATCGGTGAAATAATAAAGAAAACATTGTAAAAATGCTGTAGAAGAAACAAAATTATACATTATTTTATTAACATATAATACTTCGCTAAAGAAAATAGACTTAAACAATCATGATGAAGTACAATTACACATAATCTTCATTTATAATCAGACACTATAGAATGATATCTCGAACTTCCTTTTCAATCTATTTTAATACAATTTTTATTACCAGATCAATACTTTCTCACTACCACAATAAACTAATATCACATCAAAATACTTTTTTTTGATTTTTTACAGATAGTAATATTCCGCTATTTTTCACCGTATGTGTTTACAAGCCATCAGAAACTACTGGAAATCGTCCAGTATAGTATGTTAATTTTGTCACTGCGAACTCGTTTAACACTGACTTGATCTAAATATTACAATAGTGATAAAAATAGTATATTGTTGTTAAGTTTACACTGTTAAAAATTATAGAAAATATCACATATTTGTTTGTAATTGTAACGGCAACGTATACCATGCCATTAAGTAGCCAAGACAAGGTTAAAATATTTTACATAAGCTTTCCCTCAATGGTTATCGGTAATAATGTTGAAGGTAATTTCATTAAATCTATAAAACTATATTAAAATTCACTTGTGTATTTATTCCATGCATAATTTGCTTAGATATATTTTTTCCCCGTTTAGCCACCGGGAATCACTGTCAGGTATTACTTAAGAGGATGATATGTATGAGTGTACGTGAAGTGTAGTCTTGCATAGTCTCAGGTCGACCACCAAAGAACGCGATCCACGATCTAGTATTCAAATCCGAATTAATGTAACTGCCTTTACTAGGATTTTAACGTTGCAACACCCCACCTTTCGAAATCAGCTGATTTGTCAAGAGTGGGTTTGTTTAAAGATATTACTGTCATGAAAGTGCACTCATCAACACATCAGTCTATAAACTATTTATTATGTTACGATACCTTGAAACATTGATGAAATTATAGACTTCTTAATTATCGGTACTTAGTAAATTAAGCTAAATATTTTGTAAGAACAAAAGGCGTTCCTTTGGTACAAGTTTCCTTTTGGTAATTTGGTTTCCGACTTGTTTCCAACTTTTACCAAGTTTAAATTATTAACAGCAATACCGATTCATAAATTACCACAAGACATACTTTATTACTAATATAGCATCGCAAAAGCACAATCATTAAATTATAAAATTAGCTAATTTACATATAAATAACACCTACCATATTCATAATAACAAGCTGTGATTCATATGGATAAAAAGGAAACATCACTTCAATGTCTTGCAGATTTATTTTATAAGCAGGCTTACCAATTTCATTTTGAACAGTTGTACGGTTGCATAGAGACATTTTTTCCAAATTTACGGTTTCCAATTCCAATTTAATTACTGAAAAAGAGACAAAAACAATTATGTGAACTATATATTAAAATTAAAAAAATGTCAAATTTTTAGTTAAAATTTATTTCATAAATAACTAAGGTAAATAAAAGGTGGCCAAAAAAATAACAGTACATAATTTATGGACTCTATAAATAGTAATTCAACATACAGCAGTATATTGAAATATTATTCTTCAAATTATATAGCTCAAAGATTATACAGAATGTATTGGAGTAACACAGCAATCAGGGTTCTGGGCAAGACAATACATATACTCTTACCAGAGGTAGCCCCTCAATGAGATGGTCGACCTCTTCCTCTTCAATCTTTATTCCTTCTTCCTTGAAAGAGTGGTAAGGAATTGGATCGGTCAGAACCCTTGTTCCATTTTTAGCCCTATAATAACACTCTAATGTTGATATAACAACCATTTCTTTATTGAAACTCAGTGCGGTTGCAAATTTAGGTTAGTGATAATGGCAATGGGAAACCACCTAGTTTTCCATTTCTCTATTAGGCCTGGCATGGGATTCTTGTTATTCTTGAAACTGGCTTCATTGTTGGGAATGACAAGTCCGATTACCCACAACTATTAACCGCTAGGACCACCATTAGATATTGTTTAAGAGGATGAGATGAAACGGCAATTTTGTAGTGTGAAAATGCCTTTAGTGTGTAAAATACTAAATGTATCCTGCCCATTTGTATCGCTTCTCAGCCTCTGGCCCCGTGCTGTAAAACTTGTATTTACTGCTACCAGTAGCGATATATTGCTTTAACAAGTACATCTCGATTCCCCCCCGAGGGGCGAAAGATCCCGCCTCGGATGTCTGGTCGCTACACCACCCCCTCCGTTCCTAGCTAAGTGTGGCTTAATCAAAGGTCATCGCCCTCAAACTGATCACAACCCACAGGGCTCAGTCCGGCCTCGTGAGATGCCACCGATGCAGATGCCCCGAAGGACATCTATATCAGTTATTTCGCCCCAGTAAATTTTGCCTTCAAAGAAGACATCAGACACTTAATACTACCACGTAACCCTCAGGAACTAAGCTACAAGCGTACACACGGACGATAGAAGACCCCACGCCTGTCACCACTAGTGCGCCCTAAACGATAAGTACCCAGTACGTAAAACGCAACAAGTATGCCATGACAGCATATCAAAACAGCAAATTCAGTCTAAATTACCGCAACGACATATCGTTAATTAAGCGACTGGAGTGCAGCCAGCATAAACCAAGTCCCAGAGGACCTCAGGTCTGGTCCGTTCGGAAGCTGAGTATAACCTCTACACTCCCACTTCAGTTCCATCTTGAGAACCACTCGGATTGGCACTAGGTTGATCGCAACAGACATTTAACTTATTACCCTATTAATAAGTGTGCACCTGACCAATCGCCATGATAGTTAGTAAATCACACCCGGGGAGAAAACTCCCCGGGCACAACCTCCATTAAAACTTAGAAAATCTAACTGAGGCACGGTGCCTAGCACGCCTACCTCTGGCCAATTCAACTGCCTGGGCGGAGCCCTAGCCAACCAAGATCATAAACAGGACAAGGTACCCACAAACGCTAACGCAGGTTAGAGAAGCAGCAGACTAGTCAAGTAACAACGACGGTAGAAACCGCAAGGAAAAAACTAAACTCTACCAGGTCCACACCATCAGTAAGTACGGCAACTCAGTCTAAGACTGAGACTAGCGAAGTTAAGACAGATCCACTCTTGTCCGATGCGGAAGCGACTCTGCTAACCGTCTTACCACACTAGAACCCCACGGTCGAAACTTAATACTGCTAAAGAAGGGATTTGGCGTTGCAAGAAATAAACCTACAGCCCTCCGAATCCGAGAGGAGATGGATCATGACATCAGAGAACAGACAACAAAATGACCTGGCAGATCACCCAGCTTGCGATGGGTGTTGTAGAAAACAACCCCGAGACTCACAAGAACAAATTTCCTAACTCTGCATACAAACAGCAAGCTTCAAAAGATACTAACTATCCAAGGAATTGAAATACAATTATACCGCACGAAAGTAACAGCCACAGTCCTTATTGTTGATCGAATGCGCAACCTTTTACAGTTGACGAACAACGTTGGCTTTCTGCGGACATTCGTCGCGCTTGTGACCTTCCTCGCCACAATGCGCGCAGACCGACGCATACTAACAGAATTTGGTTCTGTGACCAAAACGACAGCACTTGAAGCACCTTTGTACATCCACGTACTCCTTAACCCTACAGGACGTGAGATCAACGTACAACCTACCCTCAGACACAAACTTCTTAAAGAGACCAGCGCCAGGTAAAAAAACATACTGGGTGATGCCCAGCGGTATCACCAAATCTTACCAATCTTGAAGAGTAAGCCTACACTCTTTCCTGAAGTCGGCCTCATCCATTTCGGTGTTCTACTCCCTAACGAGAGACAGAACCTCCTCATCGGATAGCCGCCGGTCAATGTCGTAGACAATGACCCGGGGCCTACGGGAGCTTCTTTACCTCAGGAGACTCCAAGATGACTTGGACTGTCTCCTTATCATTCGCATCCACTACCAGCCCCTTGAAGGTCTCTTTAATTTCCCTGATCTTGAGCTTTTACGGTCTCTACGAAGAGCGACCTGGAAATCCTACTTCAGTTGTTTACTGGTCTTAGTAGACCCCTCAGGATTGTTCACAAAAATGACTTCGGGCTGCTTCGAGGCTTGACTAGTCTCACGCTTGTCTCTGTCATCAGCGTAACGCTTCTGCTGTCTCGGAGCAGGCTTCGGGACCTAACTACCCTGACCTCCGCGCGGGCTTGGAGCGCAACGTCTCGAAACCATCTGCCAAAGCAAACAGAATACCCATAATAAGTACAGCGTGCCTACTTTCCAGTCGTCGGGGCTGACAACGATCAGTGGCTGTCAGTCAACCTGCGCTGCTGTGGATTTTGGGTTACGCAGCCGCGTAATGTGTTGCAGTAGTGCCACTGTCGACTAAGTAAGGACATTCTGAAAAAGAACGGGCTGAAGGCTCAGTTGCTGGCTGAGCGGCGGTCACAAGTATTGGTATATAATCTGCCACAGGCAACAACGGTAGAGGAGTCCGAAATCCTCAACGCCATGCACGGTCAAAATCCGTTATTGGATATGGCAGTCGAAGATTTCCTTGGGTAAAACCAAGGTAGTTCGGCAGCTGGGGAAGAAAAAGCGCCAGTCACTGGGTGTTGGAGACCTCGCCTAAGATCCGGCAGGTCTTGGTGGCCGGTGGACGTTTGTTTTTCGGGTGGACCTCATGTAGGGTCGTTGACCATATGGAGGTCGCCCGATGCATTAAGTGTCAGGACTTTAGTCACACCTCTCTCCGCTGCACAGCGCAGTCGGAGATGTATGGGCACTATGCTCTTTCGGGGCACAGAGAAGCCAATTTCCCTGCCAAGTCTGCACCTGCCAAGTGCGCCGCCTGTACCTTGGTGAAGGCAGCGATGTTGGACACCGAGTCGGAGGTAATCAGTGCAGGGCGAATGATATTGCTCGGGCGAGGGCTGCGAAAAATACAGCTTATGGCAACGCCTGAATTAAGGGAAGCCTTTGAGGACGGACGCCACGATGTTGTACGCTTGGGACTGGGGCATTTAAATCTGCATCATTCCCGGGCGGCCACCAGTGAAGCCATGAGGCTCCTTGAGGAGTACAAACTTGAAGCTCTCTTGGTCCAGGCGCCGTACATGGTCGCGGATAGGGTGTTCGGCTTCCGCGGTGTTGATGTTATTCATTCTCGTGAGGAACGGCCGCTCTCCGCGATTGTGGCTGACTCAGACTTGTTGGGTATCTTCTAGATTTCCCATTGGTCTGATGAGCAATTCATTGTCGTGTGAATAACAAGGGGTACAATCGATGTCGTACTGGTGTCGGGATACTTCCAGCTTGGATGGAGTATCGATCACTTGCTGGCGAAGTTGGGCAGGATTCTGGACGATCTCCCGGGCAGCCAGAGCAACCAGAGTGCTGGTTGCTCTGGATGCCAATGCCGTCTCCCACCTGGGGTTCACCACACACTGACCACAGAGGCGCTGGTCTCGAAAGTTCGTGGAAGCCAGGTACTCTACTTAATTAATTAATGACGCAGAACAAACACCAACGTCCTCTTCCAAACTGGGAGAAAGTTATATAGACGTCAATTTGGTGACGGGCGACTTGCTGCAAAGTACAAGTAGTTGAACTGTCTGGTCCGAGGCCAGTGTGAGCAATCATAGGCTTATAACCTATGAGATTGTTTACGGAGGCGGTCTATGAGCTCCAGATTCGGGACGCTATAATTTAAGGGGCCTGGATCAGTACAGGTTGAGGCGTGAGTGCGAAGCTGCCTTGCAGGGGTTGGAATGGCGCATGGAGCAGAGGGAGGAGGTAAATTGATGGCTAAGCAATTCGAGCGGGCCATCAAGACTGGCTGCGATAGGGTCCTACGGCGGCCTCGGCCAATCGACGAACCCTTAAGCGGTGACCAGTCCGCTGATCACGAGTGCCTGGAGCCGTCATGACCACCGCTTCCGAGGAGCCGTCTGTTAGACGCAGGCGGAAACCCAGAAAAAAGTGGTGGTCCTCTGACGTAAGTGTGCTACGCGCAAGAGTTAGGTCCGCTAGGAATAGATACCAACGTCGCCCCCTAACCGGGATTATCGTCAACGACGTGCGCAGATCTACCGGCGCACCCGTAACGAGTATGTTCATGCCATCAAGGAAGCCAAACTCAAGTTTTGGCAAGAGTTCCTGGATACTCTGTTTTCAGATGCTCCGGTGAGTGAAGCAAAAGTCGGCGTCAGGACGGATAAGACAACGTTCCCTGGCGTGCGGTCTGTGGATCCCGTATATATAAACAGAGTAATTTCTCGAATGGCACTGAGAAAGGCACCGGGGATTGACCGGCTTGACCCGGATATATTCTATCATCTGCTGCCTGTCACAAGAGATGCGCTTCGCAGGCTGTTCTCAAGGTGCCTTAGCTGGGGCTGCTTTCCGGCTTGGTGAAGTGGCTTTGGTGAGGGTGCTCTTAAAACCAGGAAAGGATCCAGTAGTTATCGACCCATCAGCCTCTTGCCAGTTATTGGTAAGTTGCTGGAAAGGCTGGTTGTGGAACAGCTCTGGCAAAGCATCTATTTTTCTAAATGAAGAGCAGTATGACTTAATGAAGGAGGTTGCCACCAAGGATTGCATCATAAACGCTCTTGTTGAGCTGAAGAGCGCCGACTGTAAATATGTTTTGGAAATTTTTATTGACATAGATGCAGCATTTCCTTCCTTGTGTTGGAGTTCTGTTCTCCACGAGTTGGAATGCCGCAATGTTCCCGTAGCCTTACAGGCCGTAGTAAGTGAAAACTTGTCTAACCGCACGGATGTGTTTAATGATGCGCACCTAGTTGTGGAAAAATCCGTCACCAGAGGAAGCCTGCAGGGTTCTGTTCTCGGTCCCTTGCGGTGGAACATTGTCGTTGACGGATTTTTCGGACTTACATGCCCAGAAGGGGTCACGGCCCAGGCTCCAGGCTTTCGCCGATGACTGCCTCCTATTAGTTCGTAGTAATTCGCGATAGCAGCTAGAAGATCAAGCGCAGGCGGCTCTGTCAACCACATAAGGCTGGATGGACGTGCAAAATATGAGATTTCCGTGTCCAAGACGACATACATGCTTCTCAAAGATGCAGACAAATTATCGTAGTCGGAATCCCCACATTAAGTACAAAGGCTGTGTAATCACCCGAGTTAGAGTTCATAAGTACTTAGGTGTTTTGTTTGATGAGAAGTTGCTGTTTAGCAAACACATTAAGTAAGTAGCGGCGTACGCCGTCTCAGTGATGTACAAACTTAGGATTGCTCGATAAGACTATGGGTTGTCGGGCCATCATATGTACATGGTGTACCGAGAAGTCTTTGAAAGCATCACTTAACGCGGCCCCCATTTAGGCGCATAGGTTGGATATGAATAGAGCACTTGTTCAAAATTTAAGAAGTGCCCAGCGCAGCGCCTCAATTGTGTGCACTTGTGTTTTTAAAACAACCTCCTACGAGAATACCGTCGTATTGGGGAAGGCTTTCCCAATCGATTTAGTGGTGAAAGTTCGGGCAGCCATGTGGAAGTTGCGACGAGGCAGTGAGGCCGAGGTATTTGGGATGCGGTTTCGGATATGACTCCTACCGTGCTGCTGTGGGAAGCTACCCACCCGAGAGTGATAGCTGGCCACCAGCAAATAAAGTTACAAGCGCTTTAATATGGTGGACAGGAACTTAATGGCATTCAGCGACCTAGGCGTGGCAGCGAATTGCTGTCTTGAAATGAATTTTAATTTATCGATGTCATACATTTTTTTAGTATCTGACGGGGTGCACCTACCCATTTTAGTAAATATATGTCAAGTGAGTGGTTAGGACACGTAAGCCGGTGGTATATGGCACCGCGCTTAGTCCGCTCACGCTGTTAGGTAGGCTCTAGGAGCTTACTTATTTATTTATGATACTGGTCGGTAAACGGTTCGAGGCTCAGTAGCCGTTTGTGGAACAGACTTTTTATCGTATACTTTAGGGCGACCAAATGGGGCGACCTTTCTGTACTATGGAAGCAGCACATGGCGCCGGAAGGCGACACATTGCCACCCGTCTCTCCACAGCTCGGTCTAATCATGACCTTCAGGTCCCCGACAATTCCTCCCAGAGACCGCAAATAGTCCTAGTATAATCTCTTCAAGGAGTATATTCTGCTTCAAGTCTCTTATACGGAGAGAAATGGTCCTAGTTTGCATGAGACACTACCTTCCTTAATTTCCGTGGAATAGCTTGTCTCAAGGCTCCAGATGTATCCTTTTCCTTCTTCACTTTGACCTCCATTTTATTCCAAGCCTTCCTAATGGATAAGATTTCAATACCTAAAGGGTCCACCACCTCTGACCTGAATATTAAACAGGTCCGCATATGTCAAGCTTGTCTTAATCATAATAGTCTCCGTCTTATGCGTCTGCGGTGCCGGCTCATCACCACTCCATGCAGGAGGGAGCCTACCCTCCAATGCGATGAGGTGGTACTTGCACCCAGTCATCCTCCCCTCGCACCACACTATTTTGCGCACATAAATGGCCGTCTTGACCGTACAGTTCGTCTGCAGTGGTCCTATGTTACCATCACTGTTAACTCGTACTTTCTCAAATGTGTCAACTATCGCCTGGATCAAGTCAGAATCGTCATCAGAGTCCACATATACCACGTGGAATCTGTTGGGGATCGGTCGGTCATCACTTCCACCATCGCCAATCAGCCGAGTCTCAACTATAACCGATACAACAGTCCCTGCCTTTATGCCGAGCCTATTGAGGAACCAAGCCACCTGTGGTTGCCTGGTAGCTAGTGTCTGTAGCACCTTACCATACCCTCCTTCATGGCATGCATATCAATGACTGCAGCTCAAACCTCCGGACCAACTCCTCTACTTGACCCTTGACCAAAGCTTCTACAGTAGCTGCACCGGTGGTAGGCTGCATGGCCAGGGCCCCATTGTCCTCCTGCCGCAAAGTTATCGACTCCATAGTAGTTCCTAGTTCTTTGTCTGAAGTTTTCTCCGTTATGGTGGGATGGACAGGAATAATTTCACTAGATCTGTGATGTACACCTCGTCCTGCCACCAACGATACCCCACAGCTAATTTTAAGGTGGTTGAAGGTGAGGGGGCAGAAAAATTTATCTCACCAAATCCGACCCCGGATTGCCGGGGGGGTAAAAAAAAAATTCGGGAAGATCCAGATCGGTGGAGATCCGGAAGGAGAAGGATAAGTAAGGAACAGTGTAGGAGATACAGAGGAAGGAATTTTCCCCTTATATAACTAGTGTAGCACTTATTAATAAATGCTCACTCACTGGTAAAATATTGAAAATATTCTAAGTCGTTGTTTACGACCTAGAATATGACGTAACAATCTCATACAAACTTGTCTAACGACTTAGAAAAATCTGAACTACACTTATGTTATAAATTCCTATATTACAATGTCTTATGGAGACATTGTAACACACACTAGAAAAAACGAAATATCAGGTGAATCCGTAGTCCAAAACTCATAAAACTTTATACAAATGTCCACTAACTTTCCACCAACAATTCCTGATACTCCAAACCAAAAAACCCAAATGACACACAATATGAATGCAGAGCATAAAATCACGTCCACTCACTATGAAATACTCAATTCAACTCAAGTTTTTGGTATTTAGCAACACTTTAAGTCCATTATAGAGATGGGATGAATATAAATGCAGAGCAAAAAATCACGTTCACTCACTATGAAATACTCAATTCAACTCAAGTTTTTGGTATTTAGCAACACTTTAAGTCCATTATAGAGATGGGATGGATACTGCTGACACATCCTTATAAAATAAAGAATAAAGCTGTACCAAATATCTAAGATATTTTTGGATTATCTTCATCTTGTAACATTAAACATTAATCTCATGTTTAAGTCAATTTGAGTAATTCAAGAGAAATTTGAAAATAATTAAATGTATACCTATGTAACATTTCTATTATAGTAAATTCTACACATGACAAGGACTTATATGGAGAACATGCAGATTTTAGGAATGTTGTGTTTCAAAGCGGATGCCTTATGAATGATTTGGGTAATACTGAAAGTACCATAATAATATTAATAAAATAATTAATAACAATACAAGGAAAATAAATGAAATTTTTTGTTTGTAACAGGCCCATTAATGCTCTACCTTAATGAATACTTAAAATTATTTTATAAACATAAAAATTTTAAAATGTAAATTGACCACATGAAACTACACAGATACACTGCCACGTTCTTCTTGTATCATTTATGAACATGGGATGCCAAAAAAAATGGTGCCAATCTCATGGTACAATCAAATTATTTTTGATAATTTAAATTATTTTTGCAATAACATGAAACTATACTTGAAATGTTTTTACGAGAGACTAAACTTGTCATCATTATTAAATATTTATTATATCAACATACATTAATTAATCTCTGCATAATATATCATCTCTTTGGGCACCATCAAAAAGTCAGTATAAGTATTCAAGACATGGGAGATTTAGTAAAAAATAAACATTTTAATGAATTCATGCATTTGTATATACAAACATGGTAAAAAAAAATAATAATATCCATCACTTCTATCAAACCAAGTAATACCTTTTTCTTGGCAACTTAGAGCAATAGTTTAACATTACAAGAATCCTAATTATGCTTTTTGTTGCCATTTTTCATAAATTACTAACCCATTTAAAAGATCTCCCCATCAATTTCTTTAAAATAAAATGATTTTTTTTACATAAATAATCTTAATCTGTGAATTTTTAAATAATACAAAATTAAAAAAAACACCCTGAACTTTTCTGCAACTCTGTTTAATTTATACTAATATGTGTTCGAATAATATTCATTAATGTCTTGTAAATTGTTATTTATTCTTTTTATTTAGTATCATTAGATATCTAATTTATTAATATTGCATATGTTAATTACTTTAATTACAACTATTGATTTCAAACATTTTTAACTTTATTTTATAATTAATTGTTGGTTTTGTGACACTGCTCTGCGATCAACGTTTTACCATGGTTTCCCTTGATGGATCTAAGCAAATGCTAAGGCATATTTCTTTGTTGTCTGTGGAATAGCATACCCACCCATTCTAACATGACCTACATAATATATTAGGTATTTTTTTTCATTACTCAAGACAGTATCTTTTCAATAGACTTACAAAAGATTGGCTGTAACCAACAAATGTATGCGCAAATGAAAAGCTTTATCCTACAGATATTCATAATTTCTTGTTTTGATTGAAGATAACTTTTTCCAGAAAAGAGAATGGAGGAACATTTTATTGTTTTAGATTGGATACGAGAGGGGAATTCTTTTGAAATGGTAGTGAATTATCTTTATCAGCAAAATGGATATCACTGTTCATCTGACATTAATCAAAACCAAAATGGTGATTATTGGTGATTTTTTCTTGACATAAATTTTGAATTAGTTAGAAAATCTACAACTATCCTACCTTGGAAAGTAACTAGCACATCACTTAACACATACTGTTTTAGTTGCTTTTACAGGAAAAGCAGGATAATAAGACAAACGCACACAACAGAATAACAATAATTTGGGATTATTATATTACTTCATTCTTAATTCATGTTTACTCCCTTCATAATGAAAAATGGAGTATTTATGATAACTTCAAAGCACATGTACATCTCCATTGCAAACCACTTACATAGAAGCCATACACAAAATGACAAAAACAAGAAAACATTAAACATATAATTACAGGTTTCAGACAGATCTGTATCCATAACCAATACAGAATATATTTTTAAACTGGATACCACATGAGAGATTCAGTAAGTTCATTTAATAAAGTGAACAAAGTTCTACAGAAAATGCTGCTCTACACAATATCATTTATATTTACTGTCAAAAGTATCAGGAAATCTAAATAATAGACACTAAAGAACAACAAAATATAAGTGTTATATCTTCAATTCTGTTTTAAGGAAAAGTTAATTAGATAATTTAGAAAAAACTGTACTTTTACAACTGGTTTCTTGATTTATAGCTGCATATATTATTACTGAACATAAATTCACAATAAACATAAAAGTTAATTCATGTCGGTTGACCGCCTCTAGTATGGTTACCTACTAATTATCAAATGCTTATCAACATATTAAATTGTAGTACCTTGGGTTTATCAGACTGTAAAATATTTGGAAAAAAGAGTATGAGAATTGCAACATACTGAAATGCAGATACCATAGGATAGAATACCATTTTGAACTAATCGATCAACAAAGTGAGTGAATGTGAATCAAAAAGCCATCTCAGTGTTAATCTTTTTTTGAAAACCTGGATTAAAGAATTCTAGATACCTTTTGTCTAAATATTTGACTACTACAACAGCGAAAATAATAGATATTACATAATTTAAAAAAATAGTGTAAGACATATTCCCAAATAAGCATATTTACTCATTCATTAATTTTATTCCCAAAGATGTTTATGTATACAAGAGTATATATCAACTGAATTTTGAAATGAAATAACCTGAAAATTTATACTATAGACTCATTTTATCACTCCAAAGTAGGGAAGATTGTGCCTATGCTGGATCAGGTGTAACTGTGACAAAAATCTATCTCCTCCTAATCATTACCTAACAATGATTGGTAGGCATATTAGACTTTGATTTGTGGCAAGGAATGACAGTGAACAGAGCACTAAATTTTATTTGACAACTCACAGCAGTATGAGTAGTTGGATGATCATTTGTGGCCTAATGAAGTAACAACCAGTGCTGCATTCATCAGGTTGATTATTACAGGACTTTGATTATCAAAGTCAACAGTAGCATGTGATTCTGGTAACAGGTGGCACATGATGTAGATGACCTTTAGGCTATCGCAGATTGACTGTCATTTCATGTGCGGTATTGCTGTAAATGAATAGCCCATAAACACAAACCATGGAATCTCTCTTTCTAAAAGAAATTTCAATCAGAAAATGCTATTGTACATAATTTTATTCTAAATTTCCTTAGAAACTGTTCATACCAAATCTTTATGCTTACCAGAGAAATTTCTTTGTAACAGAAATAAATTTTTACACAAATATCCATTAAAAAGAAGATGGATCTAAAAGCGATATAACAATGACATTTAAACAATTTTTATATTTTTTTAAAGGTTAGGTATCACAGATAAAAAAATTCAAATGGAAATAGCTTGTTAGATTCTGTAAAAGTTACATACTGGGCAAGACTGGAATGACAGAGAATTAATACAAGCCCATATACAATAAAATTTATTCACAGAAACTTTCTAAGCAATATTATTTTAATTACTATTTCTTCCAACATTATTTATAAATGATTAAAAAGCAATTGTATTTAGTGTTCAATACAATCGCTAAAATTCTGGAAAAAGCAGGACACTAGTCTGGGGGTCACACATATAAATACTACATAAACTATTAAATAAACAAAGCAATATTCTCATCACAATTTGTACACGTTGGTTTACATCATGACAATTAACTGAATACTCATAAACAAGAACGTTCTTTTCCTTGCATGATTAAGTCTTTTCTAAACTAACCTTTCCTGGTTTCACCAGTAATGAAGAAAAAAGAATAAAAATTGCTATACAAGATGAGATACAATTAGCACTACAAAATATTCAAACTTATGAATCTTTAAAGCAACATACTGGTATCAAAATATTATAACAATTTAATATAACATAATAATAAAAAAACAAACCATATTGCCAAAATGGAAAGAAACTGTACTAATCAACTTCAGAAGATAAATATCACACTAAAACATCCTGAAACTTCAAAGTTCAAAAGGACAAAAAAACTGTTTACACTTTATAATTTTTAAGCAATATGGTACATTTTGCAGGATAATTTATCTAAAGGTAAAGAAATTTGAAACTGATACACTTCTATTTAAAAAATTACAGACAGAATTAAACATCATATACAAAATTAATAACTACTAGTTAATTGTTATTCAGCGTAATAATATAATGACAACACAAAAGTAACTCTGAATATCAGAATACTGTATTCTGTATAGTTAAACTTCAAATCTGCAATAAGTAGCAAACAGGTTAAGCACAGATGATTTCAAAATATAACACTATTTTAATTTAAGTGAAGATAATCATTGTAAGTATAAGAATTACCAGTCAAAGGAATATCCTTGATAAAACATTAATACACAAACAAAACTTCTAAAGCTATAAACCATGTAGGACAAGCAAGCAAAACACAATCATAACCTAATTCAACCTTAAACATTCAATGTGACCTTTCCCGCTTTTGAAGTCACAGCTTTCTTAATTAAATGTTTATTTTAACAAACATCATTCTTTTACTTATATTATAAAAAATTTCAATTACAGTGTTTAGAAGATGATAACAAAAATAATAAATAGTTTACTTTTGTTATCGTTTTTGCTTTTTTTACAGCATAATATTATTTTTGTAACTATCCCGACGATATTTCTAAACGCGGGCTGAGAAAACCGAAGGCTCTAGCGTGTAAAATGCGAACACAAGACAGTTAAAACCATTCTTATTACACAAAATGTTTTCCGAACTAACTTACGTAATTATTTTCACTCTCTCAAAAGACGTATCGTGTATTCCTACCAAAAATTATAATCTTCATATTATTTATAGGAGTTTAATATTACGATGAGATTTCTAAATTTAAAAATAAAAAGACAGTTAAAATTATGAAAATTCTTAAAATCTACAGTAATTGAATAAATACAAAAATTATTTGTATACCCAGAATTTTATTGAAATATTATCTACCTGCATTATAACTTATTGAAACGTTGATATCTATATTATTGAAATATTAATCGATTCAACTCGTATATGTTATTATAATGACCACAGACAAGATGGTTATCGGATATTCTTCTATAATAGGCTACACTTGTAGCTAGTTATTTTTCTTAACTAATAAATTAGAAAGAATCCACCGGATGTAAAAGTTTAAGCGATTCTAAAAATATTAATACAGTGAGTTTTGCAAAAAACTTGAATATTGTGAAAGTTCTTAGCGTGCGAGGAATTATTTCTGTAGTACATACTCTTTCGACTTATATATAATTAACGATCGATTAACACTTCCATAGTATCGATAAAGCAATAATACATAATCGTAACTATTAGGAAATAATAACGGTGTCTACTCTATTCAAAGAAAAGTAAATGAAATAAACATCATTTACTTTAGTTTTAGACGTAATTTTTTTCAGTAAATTAGCTACCTGATGTACAAATTTTACTTATTAACAAATCGAAATGCAAATGAAAAAAGTATTGTAAGTTTAAAAAAAAATTACAGATAGTTCCACCGCACTATAAGACTGCCTTTTTTAAATAACACAAATCATGTCTTCATGTAATAACTACACACAATATTTCTTTGCGATACCGTATCGATATTCGATCAATTTTCTTGTAACAGAACCCTGAGATCTTGTTTTGTTTTTCTGTATGCGTAGGATTAGAAAAACTTATTTATAAATAAACACTCTATGCTTACGGTAGAACTAACTAAAAAGCAATTTATATTTCATTTATCACGAAAAACATTTTTATATCGATAGCTTTACTCCGGATTTTGTTCTGTATTTCATAAGGCTGATACTCTGTAATCCGTTGTAGCAGTCCTTGAATTTACAATTCAGCGATCGAATGCATCGTTGTATACTGTATACGTCCTGAAAATATTCTGTATACGTGAAACAGAATAAGATAATTATTAAGTACATACGAAGTACCCTAAATAAAATACAAGCTAACAACACTTCAATTGTATTATTTAGTTTTTTGTTTTATAATATTTTTATTACATTAAAAAATAGTACACTGCTAATACACGAAATTCAAAATATATTTTTTAACATATAGAGGTAAAATCAAATGAAAACTATTATCGATTAAATAACATTTTCAAATATAGCTTTTCCATTGCCATATGCATCCATATTTTACTGGTTCATCCGACAGCAACTATACACAAAATTGAAATAAATAAAGTTGAAAATAGACTTTAATTTTGGTTATTACAAACCTCCGAGTGTTATTCAGTAATTACCTCTCTACCCGTCTATGGTATAGTGAACATAAAATAATTGTGCACTTCCCCGATAAAATAGGGTCTATTGTATCGGTGGCTAGGTGTGTTTAATTTTATTTAAAAAAATCGTATTTATTACTAATTGTTTAATTAATATTTATATGTTTCAAGTTGTAAAAAAAAATTAAGAATACAGAATTAAAGATTAAACGATTGAAATAAAAAAGTAAACAAAAATTACGTATGCAAAGCGGCAAAGCAGAGGTTGAAGATAGAGGGAGCTGAAGCGAGATTCAAGTCGGTTTTGTAAATGGGGATTGTCTTCTAATATGACGAGGATCCGGGCTAGGTTAACTAGGAGGATAAAAATTGTATTGATTTCCTGCTGTTTTCTTTATCGGGACGAATATATTGCTGCGTAGCAGCGTATCAAACCCCCATCCCCGATGCCAACGAAAATCCGATCTTCATTTGTTCGCTGTAAGAGCCGATACGCAACTACACTCAAAGAAAGCGACCGATTCCTCTTGCGCATCAGATGTTTTAACCTGCATCACAGTCTAAGAAAGTCTGATACAAGTAATGAAGTAATGTAAAGAAATAGATTAATGCATCCCTTGTTGTTGAGAGACGTTCATTTTATATCTTGCCTCTACTCGGTAATAGATATATATTAGGTAATTTTTTTATATTAATGTCGACTAGTGTAAATGTATTCTTATTCGGTATAATTGTCACGACTTCAATAATCTGTATATAACATGTTATAATTAGATCGCGATCGACAAAACGACTGATATTTTCAGGATTGTTAATAGTAAAAGAATAATAATTTCGATGAAAAAAATCCTGTTACGGATAAACGGTCAGATAAAATGTAGGTAGCCTCGGTTATTATGAATAATTATAAGTGAGTAATAAATAAAAAACATCGTAATACATAAAGTATACAAATTGTAGGTTTTGTTATAGTGTACTTATTGGTTTACTTGGCATTTCTCCTGCCACCCCGTTCGGTCGCCCTAAAGCATAAGACCGAATGTCTGTACCACAAACGTTACTAAGCCTCGAAACAGCTGAGCGACCAGTATCCTATATAGTTCCTAGAGCTTAACTAATAGTGTGAGCGGATTAAGCGCGGTACCATACCACCGGCTTACGTGTCCCAACCGCTCACTTGTCATATAATTACTAAAATGGGTAGGCGCACCCCATCAACTACTAAAAATATATATGACATCCATAAATTAAATTTTATTTCGTCTAGACAGCAATTCGCTGCCACGCCTAGGTCGCTGAATGCCAGCAAGTTCCTGTCCACGATATTAAAGCGCTTGGAACCTTAATTGGCTGGTAGTCAGCCATATATCTCAAGGTTAGCTTCCCACAGCAGTGCGTTAAAAGTCTTTCCCTTAAGTAAACTACTGATGGCGGTTGAACATAGAAACCGCATCAAGGAACTCCCACACGGCCCGACAATGCGGCTCTCGCCAAACTGACTCGCCACTTGTGAGCGGCGAATTTTCCCCTTGACCTCTAAGTTCCAAGGTTGCCGATCACTGCCCCCCCCCCCCCCCAAGAGCAGGGCAGTCAAATATTATATATTAATTTGACTGGACCTCCCCACAGACGCACAGCTCATCAGCCGCCAGGCGGAACCGAAACAGATATTAGTTTAAATTAACATGGTTGGTGAGCATCTGGGCACCCTTTGCCCTTGAAAACAAACTCGAGGCATATCATCCCTCGAGATCCCGTATAAACGTGTACAGGGATCTTCCCTTAGTCGTGGTGTCCCATTCCAAATGCCATGCTTCCATCGCGAGGCTCTGCAGCTCTTCCGCTGGCGGAAGATTGGTAACTAAACGAAATTTAGATCCGGTGCATTGTGATCACATTTGTTATAGTATATTTGGCTTAACTGGCATTTCTCCCGCTGGCACTCCATTCTGTCGCCGTAAAGCATATGAGCAAATGTCTGTGCCACAAACGGCTACTAAACCTCAAACAGTTTAGCGGCCAATAATCTAATAGCTCCTAATGAGCTTACCTAACAGCGTGAGCGGACTAAGCACGGTGCCATATACCATCGGCTTCAGTGTCCCAACCCCTCAATTGTCACAAAACTAAAACTAAAACCGGGGAGGCGCACCCCTTGTTATTATACTAAAAAGAAAGCAATTTCCTGTCACGCCTAGGTCGCTGAATGCAGCAAGTACCTGTTCACCACGTTAAAGAGTATGGAGCCTTAACTGGCTAGTGGCCAGCCAATACCACTAGATTACCTTCCCACAGCAGCACAGTAGGAGTCTTATACCCTTAGATAAACTACCGATGTCGGTATAACAAGGCAACCGCATCGAGGAACTCCCACAAAATCCGACAATGCGGCTCTCACCATATTGACTCACCGCTTGTGAGCGGCGAATTTTCCCCGTGACCTCTAAGTTCCACGATGGCCCGGTCTCTGACCGCCCCACCCCCCAACACCAAGAGAAGAGCAGTCAAACATTATATTTTAACCTAATTGGACCTCCCCACAGACGCACAGCTCATCAGCTACCAGGCAGAAATGAAAAAGATATTGGCTTAAATTTACATGGTGGTTGGTGAGCACCTGGACACCCGTTGCCCTTAAAAACGAACTTGATGCATACCATCCCTCAGGTGCGCATCTTTAAACAGAGCGGAGCGATTAGGCAAATAGTCTCGTACTAAGGCCTGCAGGGCTACAGGAACACTGCGGCGTTCAAACTCATAGAGGACAGAACTCCAACACAAGGAAGGAAATGCTGCCTCTATGTCAATAAAAATTGCCAAAACATATTTGCAGTCGGCGCTTTACACCTCAGCAAGATCATTTAAAAGGCAATCCTCGGTGCCAACCCCTTTCATGAAGCCTTAGTGGCTACAATTAAGAAAACTGTTCATATCAATGCTTTCCCATAGCCATTCCACAACCACCACTTCCAGCAACTTACCGATGACCGGAAAAGCTGATGGGTCGATAACAACTGACCTCACTGGGATCCTTTCCAGGTTTTAAGAGCACACTCACCAAAGCCACCTTACAACAAGCAGAAAAGCAACCCCATCTTAGGTACTCCGAGAACAGTCTCTGCCAAGCGGCTCTCTTATGACAGGCAGCAGATGATAAAATATATCCGGGTCAAGCTGGTCAATCCCCGGTGCCTTCCTCAGAGCCACTCGAGAAACCACCTGGTCTATAACTACGGGATCCACAGTCCGCACGCCAGAGAATGGTGTATCACCCGCCCTGAGGCCGATCTCCGTTTCACCACTCGGATCATCAGGAAGCAAAGTATCCAGCAACGCTCGGTAAGTCGCCACAGATGTTAAAGTGTTGTCTCGATCACAAACTCGCATCGAACACTGGACAGCACTTGCAATGGTTTTGGCCTGTAATATGACTTCGCGAGCTGCCAGTGGTTGCGCTGCAACTCTCGCATGGATTCTTGCCAAAACTTGAGTTTGGGTTGCTTGATGGCAAGAACATACTCGTTACGAGCGCGCCGGTAGATCTGCAGATGCTCATCGAGCACGTCTTCGACGATGATCCCCGTTTGGGAGCGACGCTGTTACCTATTCCTAGCGGACGTAACCCTTGCACGCAGCACACTAAGGTCAGAGCACCACCACTTATTCCCGGGCCTCCGACTGTGTCTAACAAACAGCGCCCCGGAAACAGCGGTCATGACGTCTCCAGGCACTCTCAGATCAGCGGACTGACTTACTGTTACGGGTCCGTCCCGACAGTAAGCCATCCTATGGCTTACTGTCGGGACTGTTGAACCCATCCTAGCTGTCCGATCCCGGACAGCTAGGATGGGTTCCTCCATCCTAGCTGTCCTTGGCATATCATATACCAATATCTGCGGCTTTCGCTCGGCTAGCGGCTGAGCCTTCAGCCCGCTCTTTACTAGAACATCGGCATCCAGCAGCTTCTTTGCCTGCAGCTCACTTATGATCTCAAATGCGCATGGTTCCTGGTTTTGTTGACCCAGGGGACCTGGATCCTTTTCTTCCTGGGGCCCAGAACCTTTTTTAGGGTTAGCTCCGTCGCTACTGACGAAGCCCTCGGACCAGGTTTCAGCCGCTCTTCGGGCTTGGCTTTCCCTCCATTGCCGTGTACACCTTGTGCGGATCCGATCATAGTCTCCCCCGCAAAATTTGTAGCAGATGTTTTGGCAAAGATTTTGGTGCAAGCCGCTGCACCCGGGCGTTTCACTACCCAAGGGGCCTCCGAGAGATCCTTTGCGGTGGACCGGAGCCTCGGCGGAGACCTGCCGATTGACCTTCTCGGCTGGAAGGGATCATCGGCAACCATGTCCATGGCCAAACCGACCAAATCTTCCAAGTAATCTTCCTCGGGTTACTCCATCAGAAGTTAAAATAAAACAATGACTTTGCCGCCAGGCACTATAAACACAGTCTGAATGAAGCTATTACCTAACACAAAGCAAAGTGAGCGTTCAACTATTTCTTTCTCAAGATGGACCGTCTGTTCCACAGCCCACTCGAGGTCCAAAGCTGAAAGCTCCTAAAGACCAACGGCGAGGTTGACGCGAAATCGCTTCCCGAACCTGCCAGAGGATCTAAAACTTTTCTGGCCTCACCAACTACGAAACGGGGACACCGACACAAAATGAGGAAGCGTCCTTTTTTAGCCGACAGTGGCCCTACGGCAAAACACTACGCCGCTGCTTTGTTTTCACTCTACAGCAACACAGGTTGACTAACCGCCACCGATTGTTGTACAGCCCCGACGACGTGAATGTAGAACACTGTCCTTGCAGAAATCGCTACCGGTAATGCAGATTGAAAGTTTACAGTACGGAGCCAGAGGCCGAGAAGTGATCTTGTTATAGTGTAAATAAGTTGCTAATAAATGGAATAAAAAAAAATACAGTAATTGTTTTGTGTCGAGTAATTCTGAACGTTTAACCTCTCCCGCCGCTATGATATATTCGCAATGTTTTTTTACGACTAAAAAAAAGGAGCTGATTGCTGTTATAAAAAAATCCAGTCTCATATCGTACCGGCCGCGGTCTGTCTTTTCTGACTAGTAACTAGTCTCGCTGTTTGACCGTTACTGAACTTTCATTAGTTTTCAATAACCTTTAAAAGTTGAATGATGATTTTTAATAGCAGCCCTTTTAATGTTTCTGTCCGTGAAATTGCGACATAATTAGGCCGACTTTAAACTCCTTTAAATATCTCCGATATTCAGAATCGCCTTATCTAGTTATTCCTTGAGCTCTGTGAGAATCGAGGATTATTTCTGTAAAAATCACAGAGTTATCGAAGACAGCCGATCCTGTGCGTTTTTCAAAAGCCTCAATTACATGATCATTGTAAGTTTCGTTTTCAGTCGCACGAAATGATATCTTATCAATTATCGTCTCTACTGATCCGTTAGCTGCGGTAAAAAGATTTCTTCTTAGAACAACATGTCCTCCTTTAACTAAAAGCGCGATCAAACACTCCTTTAGCATCTTCAGAAGATACGAGCGACGCTTCTGGACGATTATGAATAGCATTTATCAGAGCTACGGGCTGTTTATCTTATCAAAGAGTAACTGTAGGATTGGTAAATCTTCCCATTTTTAAATTAAAATAATCTTTTAATTAAAATAAGAATTAAAATTGAATACCCTCAGTTTTAGCTCGGTAGACTACAGGACATTCGCAAATCTGCCCTTCCTCGTCGACGATCACGTATGCGTAACCGGACGGAAGATGATGGGCTACCTTATCGGTAAAACTAGTGTTGGGTTGGCAGTGTCCATCGGATGTACAAACGATTCAAAAGCTGCATACACCGCATACGGAACGCGTAGTGTGGACGAGTAGTCCCTGACCTTCATCACGCATTCCTTTTCTTTACTGGAATCGGGTAACCTTATCCTTTGTGCACCCTGTCTTACACTCGATCAAATGTTTGTCTAGGTTTTGTGTAGCGTCAAGTGGATCTGATGAACTTAAACGGTCCAAACTGTAAGGGCAATATTGACTGCTATAACGATGTTTCGTAAAACCTGAAAGGAGACGAGATAGCCTATTTTTACCTGGTTTGGTATTTATAAGGCAATAATGGAATTTATCTCTCGTCTCCCCTGTAAGCAGCAATAGGTGTATGCAGCTGGTACGATCGCGGTTTTCTGTAACATGTACCGAGTACAGACGATCATTATCTTCCTCATAGCCATTGATGCTTATTGTGGGGTTTAACACCTCGAAGCGATCAATGTCATTTAATTTTACTGGATATGATATCCCGGTCAGTTAATGTCATGATCATAACTGGCATACCAACTCTGACGATAGTTACGACCTGGCTGGTCATGTAGGTATGGTAACACGGACCAAAGGAAACATTTTTCATCATGCGGATTTTTTATATTAATTATTGCCTCTCTTTTTACAAGTTTAGATGGATTTTTTATAAAGGAGGAACGCTGCGCCGACCTAAGACCGCGTCGGTTGGTCGATTCTTCATTCGAGCGCTGCCAGCCGCACGGTAAACATCTAGGAGTCGCTCCGTCGACACACGCACGCGAACACACGCGAAGACGCTGCCTCCCGTGCCGGATCTACGACAGAACCTCTCTTTCTCTCTCTCTCTCTCTCAGTTGCACACGGCGACGCCTCCCGGCGCGATCGCCTCGACGACCAGGAACATCCTCAAAGTACATCTAAATTTTTATTCACACACACACAGACTGATATGACGTTAAAACTCAACGTCAGTGATCACTGCGGCGGCGGCGGTTACAGACACTAACAATTAAAATTTATAAAAATTATCATTTCACCGATTACGTAGAACAAATTTCACTCACTCTATCGACCGACCGCCATAGCACTCACACACACACACACACACACACACACACACACACACACACACACACACACACACACACACACACACACACACACACACACACACTATCAACCATCCAGGGTTCCTAACTTAGTCGATCCTCTTTTTTTCACTTCAAATGTTTTCACGTTCACATCTTGAATTTGGCGCCCGTATCCCCATTTCCGTACTACTGACAACGAAGTTTTAGACCGGATGTTCTTGCTTTTGCATCGTGCTGGTCTTATAACTAAAATTTTATATTGTGGTGTATAGTGTTGTTTTTTTTTTCTGTTTGTGTTTTTTTATTCTCTTCCCTTTACACCCCTCTCGGATATTGTTAATTTCTATATTTATATTAATTTTATATTGTGTTTTTTGTTTTTATTTTATTTATTTACTTTTTTAAATTAATTTTATCCTATTTTAAGATTCCGAGTGTGATATTAGTTATAAGTCCTTTGCGATATTGGTTAAGTGTTTAGTGATATTAGTTTTAAGTTTTATTTCATTTTTAATATTTTAGTTTTACATTAGGTATAATTTTTTGTTAGTTATAGCTTTTATTTTACTTGTAGGTTTTTTAAATTATAGTTCTTAGTCATTCAGTTATCCGAGGAGGGGCCCTTTACATTCCTTCTCGGAGTTTATATAGTTTTAATTTTAGTTGAATTTTATATAATTTTATTTGATTATGTTACACTTATTGTAATTCCTTATGAAAGCTTTTATTCCGGGCGATGATAACACGAAAACGTTTTTCGCCCAAAAAAAACCCTCACCGGCAGCGTTATGTCCGCGACCGATCGGTTGAATGAAATTCTCTGCGACCTCTGGATCGGTTGCCGGGAACCAGATGACAGAGCTTGTTTACCGTCGCCTCCACGTTCGCCCGATGTGATCCCGTGCGATTTTTTTTTGTTGAGGTTTATAAAGGATCAAGTGCATGTGCCACCGTTACCGGCTAACCTATCTGAC
Source organism: Lycorma delicatula (assembly GCF_047948215.1). NCBI lineage: Eukaryota > Metazoa > Arthropoda > Insecta > Hemiptera > Fulgoridae > Lycorma > Lycorma delicatula. Next base: position 23,400,600 of record NC_134458.1, read on the forward strand.
TTGAGACAGGGTTAAAGCAGCTGTTGCATCGATTACTCCAGACTTGCTGATTAAGGTATGGGATGAACTGTCCTATCGGCTGGATGTGTGCCGCTTGACGAATGGTGCTCATATCGAGTACTTATAAAAAAAGCTGTTTGAATTCTTTAATTTCACAAATAGTTTATCAGTGTAAGTAAATCTTAACAAATATTACATATTTTAAAATACCGATATTCATTTTGAAATACACGGTATTGTAACCGTCGTTGAATGAAAACGTTGCTGTGTGTGGTTCTTCTTAATATCGAATGAAGTTAACGGTGTGTTACTGCGATAAAAGTTTTTGAAACCTAATCAAAAATAAACTAAGCTTCGGTTAACTTGGATCCCGGTTTAGAAATCTGGGCTTTACTTTATTTATTTGAGCTTAGGACACGAGATACCCTACGTAAATAAATCGCGATACAACTGTATTCTTTTAAAAGTACGATAACCGATTAAGCTACGCGCGTATAGAAGCAGCCGCGTTCACTCTTTTTGAGTTTTATAATACCTAGTTAATAGGCCTATGCAAACGATAATTGCTAAGGAAGGTTTTAGAAGGGGGAAGCGGATTAAAATAGGGAACAAAGGTGACATGTATAAGAGAAACATGTAAAGTTAGAAACTGCTAAGGGATAATTGCAGAGCCTACCGAACCCTCTGATACTTTTCCTTGTGTATATTGAGTTAATAAGGGTTGATAAAGATTATCTATCGCTTGGCTGCAACTCATCTCTACCCTAGTGGAAGGGTCGGATTCTAGCAGAAGCTGATAGTAACTTTCGGACAATTTGCCATTTCACATTTCATTACTAGTAACCTCCCCTCTCATCGAAGGAATCACTATTTTTCTTTTTGGACACGAACGAGACTACTTGATTACTACTAGTAGACCTATGTTTTAAATGAAAGTTTTGCTTACAATATACGCATAATGGAAACATTATAAAAATACCTATATATATATATATATATATATATATATAGTGATGGATTTGTATTAATTATCGGTTATTTATAGTTTCCAGGATATAAAAATGGGATATAAGAGCTTTGGTGCCGGTAAATAAATTTTCCGTGCTTTTATATTTATGAATGTCCAACATATGACGACAAAGAAGTCATTTCTTACTAAAATATAACAATATAGTTTGAATAAATTAAGACAAAAGAAATACTTTCGCGTTAAGCAATATAACACTTCAGTCTAGGAGAAAAGACATCCATCAGTTTTTAATTTGGGTTTTATTCCGAAAGCGGACACATTCCTTAATTTTCATTTTCTGAATTACTAATATCGGTAAATAAGATATTTATAGATTAAGTAATAATAACGATATTAAATCGCTAATGTTCTTTATACCTGTTGTTACGTCTTAACCTGACTTATCGCAGGTATATCCCCGGCTGTGTGTTAGTCGGTGCAGTCGATTATTTTAATCGTGAACTCTGTGTATTTGCTGTGTTAGTATTCATTATTTTCATCCTATATGGGTTTTGTTAAGTTAATGTGTAAGGTCCCAGATAAACAACATGCTGTTTTATTTTTTTACAAGCAAAAGATTTTTATATAATCCTAGGTTTGGCGTACATAGTCATGAAATGTCTCTTTCGTTAAGCGGCAGGAAGGTAAATGGCATTGCACAAAGGCGACTAGTCGCAATTTTGCTCATCTAAGGAGCAGTATGCGGTTGCAATCCAGCACATTGAAATCGGAAGTTGTTTATTTCCTGTACGTATGAACTAGGGAATATACGAGTTTTAAGTTTTGTATCTAAAAACTTGGTATAGGTAGTATCGCTGTAACTTACTGGAAAAAATTTGTAAGAGATGTCTCTGCGGACATTTTACTCCGAAACTCAAGAAGCTACCCGTTCCGTTGTGGAACAGTATGAAGCTATAAAAAGAAAGAACAAAGCATACAACTCTTTGGAGAAATGTCCAACACTAGAAAATGCAATTACATTTAAAAAATACAGGGCGTATGCAAAAAGACATGTCAGATTCTAAAAATCGATTCTGGCAACAATATCTGTCCATTACCAGAAACACGACTGCATCAGTCGTGTAATAAACGTTCTTCCAAAAGATAGTTTGGAAGAAAGTGAAGGCCATTTGTGGGCGTTCAAAGTTTACTGCCCTAACTAGCTTTCAGTATGAAGATGAAGTTATTTCTCCAAACGAAATTGCAGAGTTACTAGCCATTCATTTCGAAGAAGCCAGTAAATCGGCTAACTGATGAATTTTTTAGAAGGGAAAAACAGAACTTTAGGGTCTGCTAAATTTCAGAACTGGATTATTATTATAATGTACCATTTAGAATAGAAGAACTTGTTAAACGTTGGAGAAAACCGGTATTAGAGCTTCTGGTCCGAACGAAATTCATTACGTCATTATGAGACAGCTAAGCACCACTACAAAACGTAGGTTGTTAGAACTACATAATCAGATATGGCGGGTTGGAATATACCCGCGGCAATGGAGAAAGAATACATTGTTCCAGTTCCAATAAAAGATAAAGCTCTGACAGATCCCCATAGTTACCGTCCTATTTCCTTGACGTGTGCTAAGGAAAATATTTTCAAAAAAACGATAAATAATCGATTCGTTCGGATTTTAGAAAGAGAAAATCCTTAATCAGCACATCAAGCAGGTTTTAAACAATACCACTCAACTGCTGATAAAATGATTAGAGAATATTATACTCGTGTATAACAGCTACATCATAAGGAAACACTCTATTGGAATCTTTTTTGATCCGCAGAAGGCTTTCGATATAACCTGGCGTCATAGAATAATGCTTCAACTACATGAATGGGGTATTCGCGGCAATCTACCTTTGTTACTTTGCGACTGCATGAACGGCCGTACTTAACAAGTACGCGTTTGCTGTGAGTATTCGTAAAAAAAAAAATTAGAAAATGACATATCACAAGACTTGCCGTTGAGCAGTTTCTTATTCACGATCGCCATCGATAAACTGATATTGGCCATTCCAGCAGAAATCAGCAAAAGTGTTTATGTCGACTATCTGGCAATTGTATATGCCAGCTACATTACAGTTATGGTGAGGTATAAATTGCAACTAGCAACAAACGCCCTTAACGAAGTTGCAAGGAATAAATGCTTTGTGCACTTCAGAAGGAAGAAAACTACTCATCGTTGTCCTGTTATCATCATCCAATCCAATAAAAAAATTATGTACGTACGGTTTTTAAATCTAATTTTAGATAAATTCCTTACTTCGGGACTACACATACAGAATTTCAGTGTTAGATTGAAGAAAGTCGTAAACATTGTTAATTGTTTACCAAATATAAACTGAGGATCAGGTAAGAGATATTACTGCGGCTATATAAAGCATTGGTTCAATCGAAGCTCGATTACGGGTGTATTGCATACTCGTCCGCTAGGAAGTCCCATCTAAGAAAGTTAGACGTAATACATAGCAACAAATCAGATATGTCCCAGGTGCTTTCCGTAAAAGCCCAGCGACCAGTTTAATTTCAGAAGCCGACATAATGCCATTACATTACAGAACAGAGACCTTATTAATAGATAAGCAGCAAATATGTGGGCCTATCCTACTGGTATAAACCGTAAAACCTTTAACCTTTTTTTTTGTGATATTATATGAACATCGTGCTTCATATTCCTGACCAGCCGGAGTACGATATCGTGAATTAACAACGAAACACGGAATCGCTTTATCCGAGTACATCAGCAATTTATACAAGAAAAATACCTCCGTGGCTTTTACCAGCCATACACAAGATCGGATCTCTCTTACGGAAAAATAAAAGAGAAACCAACAGTGATCATCCAACAGCATTTTTTGTCAATCGTCAGTAGCTATGAAAAATATATAAATATTTATAGTGATCGTTCTAAGCCGAACTCGAGCATTCATGGGAACTGCCAGAATGGCAGTGTTTATATGGTAAATTTCATTACTATACAGCAAGATCTTCGCTATACAGGACATTTCTGCAAAGAGAGAGTGATTATATGTCTCGTTAATTGACGATTATATGACTCGTTATGTGTAATAACTGCCACTTGGAACAAGAACTTTGAGGATGTCCTCATCGGAAACATCCTGTCTATTCTAAATACATTAAACCGAATGGATAACAACGATGTGTATTTATATGGACTCCAGGGCATGCTGGTATCTCAGAAAATGAAGGCGCAGACGAAGCTGCCAGAACGGCAAAAATTTGGGAGAATATTGATATAATGCCTATTCGTGTGGCAGACGTTATAAATCGTCTAACGAATAATATCAAAAACACGTAGAGTAATGAATGGAGAAGACTAAATAAGAAATTAAATGTAATTTAAACTATTCCATACAAATGGAATAGCCATGTGAAACCAAATCGCCGAGAACAAGTGGTGGTGACCAGACTCAGAATAGGTCACCCACGATTACCGAATTCTTATTTATTAACCGCAAGAAAAACCAACGTGCGATGTATGTGATAAACAACTTACTGTCTAGCATCTACTAGCGTAGGGTGCAATATATGACCTCAGAAAAAGGTACAAACTAGAAATAATTTTGCTGGTAATCTAGAAAACGGCGAAAAATAAAAGATAGTTGCTTACCTACATGCCAGCGGACTATTAGCAAGTTTATAAAGTCGGTATGAGTTAGTTTGATTGAGAATCCTTAATGTTAAGTTACTTTTTCCCGAACGTAGATTTCTTCAAATATTCGTGGATTTTTCAAGACTTTTCGTATTTCATTTTTTACTCTGCATTTAATGTCTACAATTTTTTTTGTGTTTTTATGTAAATGTCAGGGCCCTTTACACCCTCTAAGCGTTATACTTCTGCGTTATGTTTTAAATAATTGATGTTATATGTTTGTTTTTGTGTTTTTAAATAAAATTTAAGGGGCCTTTATACCCTTACATTTGACAAACCTTCTGGTGATTTACAATTCTCTTTAAAGAATGTGACGAGGGTTAATGACCTTAGACGTCGATGCTCACAAAAAAAATTACATCTGCCAAGGGAAAAAGGGGGAGAGGTGTCCTGAATTTTCTCGGGGTTTACTAAACAGCTGTAAAATCTCGAAGATTATTTCAATGAGAAAGGCACTACCGACTTGTTGCACAGGGAAATAGTGAAGGAAGACGACTGTCTGACTCCATTGCGCCTTGCAGATGCTGGGTTCGAATCCCTAGGAGATGCCCCGACTGATGAGACAAGAAAAACATAGAGCATAGAGCATCAAGAGCATCTTGTCTTGATGAGACAAGACATAGAGCAGTGGCGAGCTGGTGAGCTTCACGGGTGGTTTATCAAACCTGTGTTGGACGATGGAGTGGACTATGATGCTTCCTTCGCATGGCTCAAGAATAGAGGCAGTTTGCCGAATCAGGGATTTGCTTTTACGATTCAGGATTCCACTATCGGCAAGCTAAGTTATCAGAAGCACACAGTCGAGGATACCGCGGAACTTTCAGACCGATGTCGTCTGTGTGACACCATGAATGAATCCATTGAGTACGAGATCGGGGGTTCCCGGGTACTGGCTCCGAAAGAGTACACGTCCCGTCATAACTAAATAACGAAAATCCTCTATCAGAAGATTGCTCTATACCTGGGACCCCTTGACGAGACCGTTCCGTACTATCGATACGCTCCGCTTTTTGTGATGGAGAATAATCAATGTAAGATCTATCATGATCGCACTATCCTCACAGAGACCGGTGAAGCATAATCGCACTGATATCGTAGCGTTATTGCAGAAGGAGAAGACCACCCGGATTGTTGTCGTTTCCACACCGTCGGTCTCCAACATGAAGAGGAAATATACGAAAACGTTCTCCAAGTACCAGGACTTGGTAAATAAGATCAGGGATATCTAGGGTCAGAGTAAAGTGAAAACGATGCCCGTAATTATAATTATCGGTGCACTAGATGAAATACTCAACATTTTGCAAGGGTCACTGGAACCCGTAGGTGTTTCACCTAACCCAGGCATGGTCAACATACGGCCCGCGAAAAATGTTTCAATATTAGCTTTTTTTATAAGCAACTGAATAATGCAAAATAGAGAAATTTAAAAAACTTGCCTAGAAACATTTAGTAATCTTTAGCTCAACTTATATTTGTGAAGAAACGTTTTCTTTAATGAATCTAAATAAAAGTAAAACAAATTCCATAATAAAATTTTGTTTACTTAAATGAATCGTTTTTGTATTTAACATTTTTTAATTGTAATCTTTCGTACAACCCGTGAAAAAAGTTTTCTTTTCAATTCAGCCCGGAGGCAACAACTGTTGGCCACGCCTGATCTAACTTTTACCCCGCTGTGCAGAAATCCGTAATTTTGGACACGTCGTTGAGGAAGTATAACTGACACGGAAATATATTTATTTCTTACATGGGACGCTGAAAATTCGATTAATTCAGGAGCACCCGGCGTTTGTCAGTTCGGCTTTACATTTAATATTTGATTTTGGACATTAATAAGTTTTCCATAGCAAAACAAGCGTTCAGACCACACACGTCTTGCTTAAGCTAGCCGGGGCCTTTTTTCCTGCGTATTAATAATAACCCAAAGTCGTACGTAATATATTCGGTTACTTTTTTTAATAGACAAATTATAACAATCGAAGGAAAATAGATTTTGCCGGTATTTATTAATTCAATGTAAATAACCGTGTGAAGATAAAAACGGTAAAACCTTATTTTTGTCTTGAGAAATACTAATTCTGTCGTTTGAGAATAATTTGTTTAAGCCGTATATCTTTTCACAAGAAAACTTCTGAAATACGTGAAAAAAGAAAAATAAGCAGTAAAAATCATTAATTAATTAATTTTTGTGAAAAACAAAAAAAACTCATTTATTTCATAGGCACGCCATTCGGTTTAATAGTCTCCTTTTTTAATAATCATTAAAAAAAGGAGTACAGTAAATTATAAAGGAATTATAAATAATTTTGAATGTCCTTATGCTAATTTAATCTGAAATTAATATTAACGAATTTAATATGTGCATCGACGGACTGGACGCCGAAAAGCTGCGTGATTTGCTAGTGTGGATATTGTGTCGAGAACGTTTGTTAAAACTGCGCTCGTTCCGTATTAGTTTACCGCGAGACACTTTACATTTCTTTTTGCTGTAGTTTTAGATTTAAGTGTTTTACAAACGGATTGTTAATCATCTTTTCCTCACGATTTTATTACTTAAGAACAAAACGGTACGGCTGATACTATTACGAGTATTATCTTCCCCTTTTTTCTTTATAGATATTGTTCTAAGGTCAATTTATCTTATGTACTTTATACAACGTACCGATCACTGCTTTATTTTAGCATAAAAAACTTCTGTTAGTGGAAACCAATCGGCTATAAGAAAATCATTACTTGTCACGTCAGATTTTTTAGAACGATTTTATGAAAACAAAAAAAAATAATTATTAATGATATTTTAATCGTATACATTTGAAGTTTTACGTCATTCATTTTCTGACGTAAACAGTGATTTAATAATTTAATAATTGCATCGTTATAAAATAAAATATTGAAAAGATCTGTGCAAGTCAAAGAGACCAAAGGACTGTGATCGATACATAATTACGCTGTAAGAGCGGACCCTATCCGTTAAGCCATATGGATCGACAGTATGAAATCTATCGACCGAATATAAAGGGTGAAATTATTTTCCAAGGCGTTTAACGCATTTATATTTTTTCATTTAACAAGAAGAGGGAAAAACGACCACCACTTTAATGTGCAAATTTTATTGCGTGCACACGCGTTCTGCGGAATTAAATTTCTTCCGGTTTTGTTTATTGTGCGTGGATAAGTTGATCTACACCGTTCGTAGATGATGCAGATGCGTTCATTCGTGTATAGTATTTATACTAATTTAATAAAAATTGTTTTTCTGTCTTAACATTGACTTTTTTGTCGGAAATTTTTTTTTTTTGAATTTAATAACGATCCACAGAAGTTTTTCCGATAAATTCTTTTTGTTCATTTTGTCAGTAATTTACTATGAAAAGAATAATTCAACTAAATTACATTTTATTTCCATCAAATTTTTATAAAAAATAAAATAATACGAAAATTTACGTACAATAGAAGTTTTTTCATTTAAAGTTGCAGCTTTTCGCAATGACAACTTAAAACAAGGATTTATTTATTTTTTCTAGATCCTTATAGTTAATTAACTCTTTCTTAATTAGGACTTGGATACCTTTTGTAACAAAACGATTGCTTACATATAATAGATGAGAAAATGTTTTATTTGCATCGCTCTATAATTTTTAACTGATTTAAAAAAAAAGGTTCTCAATTCTACGCAAATATATATTTTGGTACTTACGTATATAACTAAATATAACCTACGCTCGCTTCGCTCGCTAACCTTTTATAATTAACATTAAATATGCATAATATATACAATTTAGTAATAATATAACCTTAATGTTATAGCACCGAAATCCAATTAATGTTAATCCACCGAAATCCGATTGACTACTTTGTTTTTAAATAAAGCTGTAGCTGCGGTGGCGTTAATACGTAAGAGCTTAGGTTATTTTGATATACGTACGATATGTCAGTGCACGAAGTCAACATAACCTAAACAGCAGCTGTAGCTACGGTGGCGTTAATACGTAAGTACCTATATTTTTTATGTTTGACTTAATCTTTACCAAATATTCCGATTAAGGTGATTTTTTTACAAAAAATTCTCCTTTGGTTGTTTTTGGTAGATTTTTTTTCAGAAAAGTAAGTGAAAGAATTTTTGAAGAAAAATCATATCGTCTACATAGAATGTTTGAAGATATTTGTCATCTCATTTTCGTTATAATTTCTTCCTGCTGAATTTTTATAGCGTAGTTATATATAGCCTGATATCGTTCTCATTTAAAAAGTAACTTCGTGCGAAAAATCAATAAAATTATTTGGCAAACGAAAGGTAAAGAATTAATACATATTTTTCGCATTACACAGAGCCTTAATTTATCATTCGCTAACATTCTCTTATCTCTTAACTCTTATCTCTCCATTCCTTTCCTTATTTTTATCAAAACGCAGTTCTCTTTGACTTGGAGGTTCTTATGAACGGGTTTTTTCAAATGAGTAGCGTTATTTGAAGGTATAACCATGTTTCATCAAAAATAGAACAAATAACAACATAAAAATAAAACAGAATTTTAAATAATTTGATTTTTTTTTAATCGTAATAAAATCGATAAAAAGAATCTTCTTAAAATTAAAAAAAAAACATTTTCAATTTTTTAAATTTCTTTTTGAAGTAAGCGTCAAATTAATGTTTATTAGTTGTTTGTTTTAAAATAACATCGATTTTAAAAATCTGTAAAAGTGTTTGTACTTTTACTAGTTTACGAACAATTTTTTCAAATTCAATTTTGTTTCTCGTTAGTTTTAGTAATTTATCTTAAAATACGTAGTCTTCTACAGATGTTAATCGTAAATTTTTTCTATAACAAATATTTATTGATTATAATTCCAAGGAATTTACATTTAACAAATATCTTTAAATGATTCATATTAGTGCGTTATTTTTTCTTACGTAAAGTCATCGGATTCCTTTCGCCAAGCAGACTTGTCCAGTGACTCTGTATCGGTTACGGGAAACGGACAATAAGGCAAATTAATTGATCCGACGCCTACCGAATAAACCGTATCTCTTACTTTTATTATATTCGTTCTTACATACGAAGGACAGAGGACATATGGGGAACGAATAAATTCATTTTTTCCGTTTGTAGAAGTGCTGCGATCAAATGTATAACGAATGTATAGCACAATGCAAAAGCTGGTTATGAGTTTTGCAGTATAAACGTGATTACGATTTATATATATGTATTTTTTGCATTGAGAAAACTTACTTTTATATTTACGAAACATGAATGAATTTTATATTCCATAAAATTAATATTCTGAATCTCATGAAACATATTTTTCAATAAAAAATAAGAAGTTTAAAGGAAATTTTTTAATTTATTTATGCATAATAGAATGCCAAGTGCAAAGAAATGCGACTGATATTCAGGCATTCAAATCACATCTAAAATCCGTTCATCAGAGAAATTAGCTGTGTCTTAGCTGAAACGCCTCCCATTGAATTACAGATAATAGGCCGAAGCATGAGGGCGGCAGGTGTGCCAAGAGCCTAGGTAAAAGACACAGTCGTTAGCAACTGGCAAACCGCATGGTCATCCGCTCAAACAGGTGAGTGGACAAGGAGACTTATTCCCAATCTGAAAGAGCGGTTGGGTAGGGAGAAAGGCGGACTAAATTTCCACACCACTCAGTTGATGACAGGACATGGGTCGTTCGGGAAATACCTTAATAGAATCGGGAAAAGGCAGACGTCAAGGTGTCCGTACTGTCAGGAAGAAGACGACGCGGGACACACATTCATTCAACTGCTATAGATGGGAGGGTCTCAGACGTGAAATAAGGCATAATAACCTGACACCTGACATCCTGGTTAGCCGGCTAATGCAATCCAATAACAACTGGGATTGGTTTTCCAATTTTGCGAGCACCGTCCTCAAATCTAAAGAGGAAGAGGAGAGGCATCACAGACGATAGGCGCGAGGATAGGGGAGGGAGGATAGTCCCACCCCGGAGGGCCCGTATGCTTAGGTATGCGGGTTCCGGTGATGGGGTGGGAACTCCTGGGGTTGCTTGAAAGGGAAATGTCTACCGGGGCATATACATCGGTGGCATCCCAACGAGGCCAGGCTTATTACTTTGAGATGTAAAAATTCAAAGAGTGATAGACGACTCCTGTTAAAGCCCAACCATGAACGGGCAAGGGGGTATCGAACGGAACGTCACTAGGTGGGGGTCTTCCCCTAAGGGGTTGGGATGGCTGCGTTAAAGTTCTACGGCGGCCTAGGGCAATGAACGTACCCATGAGTAGTAGCCAGTCTGCAGACCTGCGTGTGCCTGAAGTCGTCATAACCGTCGATTCCCGGAGAGCCGGAACATACATTAACAGTTGGCTCAGGAACTGGAATAATTTCACTGTGAGGTACAGGCCTGATTGCAGATTGCAATGAGGGATATTTAGATTTTTAGAAATTCCAGACACACTTATTAAACAAAAGTAAAAATCGGTTACATGATCGTTTGGCTCACGCCAAACAATAGGTACACCATGTGGCAAAGCCTTCCGTGTACCTTTCAGCCATCCTCTTAAATTTTCAGAAAAATTAGTGCATACTATATGAGGAGCCCACATCTTATCCTGATCTCCAAGTTTACACTGAAAGTACAAACGATATGCTTTTTTAATTAAAGGTGTAATTTTTTTTTTCTATTTGATTTCACGGTAAACTCACCACATATATAACAAAAGGCATCCACATCATTTATACCGTTTCGAGACATTATGACACTGCACTGTTAACAAACTTAAGACAGCAATAAGACTGAACAAAATTAATTCATTCCTAAATCCAGTGCTTAATATAAACAACACAGCTATGCTTTCAGCTACGTTCTGAGTTCATATTCGTTTTCAGCGTCAAAAATCAGATTAAAATCATATATCGCATGTAAGGAAAGAAAAATTATTTTTATCAGTGTAATCGATCGTACGATTTTTAATAACTTTTTTCTTTCATTTTTAAGTATTTGTTATTGTAACCATACGAATAATCGAACTTTTACATTTAAACTTGTGTAGTAATATAACGAATTATGAATTCTGTCTTATATAAATATTATAAAAACTTCGCGTGAACTCATTTGATGACATACTGAACTCTCAAGAGTTGAGACTAATTGTGATAAAACACTAAGAATATTACAAAGAATATTAAAATTTAGTATATATAAGGTTTATAATTTACATTTATTTTCATTGTGGCGGTTAAACTGGGAAACGAGCGTAGAAAAAGTAATGGGGAGATATTATAAACTCCCTTATAGTTTGTTCGTACCTTGTACCAGACGATAGTTACTAATTCGTTTGTTATATATATATATATATATATATATATATACTATTTAAGAGTTTCCTTATAGAATAATATACTACATTTCATATTATACTTTTCACTGTTGTAACGAACGTAGTAAAGTGTTCACGCAACCATGATGTCAACCGTTTATTATTAATTTTATCGTAATTATTATTATTACAAGTGGATATATTATATAAGTGATTATTGTACTACGCAATAAATTGTTCCCATTTATTTATCTATTTTGATATTAAGTATAAATTAAAAGAAGGGTTATATATTTCTTTAATTTTATGTTATTTAACCCATATATACCTAAAACCCATACATATGTAAAGTATATCTTACCACGACCATTTATATCCGATTTCTTCCTTCTTCTTCTTCTTTTTTTCCTGATTACAGAAATGAATAAAACATTTTTGAAAAGATAAAACTTGAGTGTGTGTGTGTGTATATATATGTATGTGTATATATATATATATATATATATATATATATATATATATATATATATACATACATCTGTCTCAATATATTATACGTATACAGAGTGTCTCATTTTCTCGTAAACTACGCACAATAAAAAAAAAGAAACAAAAGTTACTGAGATTGAAGAGGGACACCTCATGCTGACCTTTTATTTGACCTTTAGCTTGAAATTTATCTTGTTTCAAGGTTAACACGATTTTTTCAAATAGAATGACCTATTTTGACCACACCAATGAAAAGAGCAGAAATATTATATATATAATATGTATTTATAATACATAGCTGTTTATTCAGTTAACACTCTCACAGAAATCACTGGTTTTAAGTACAATTTTAAAGTATTATTTAAGTTGCTAACATTACAAAAATGTCATTAAACAAATATAATGATTATTTAAATTCACAAGGGTAAGTCCATATTTTCATCTTTCATCTTTAGTAACCAGCAGTAACTAAAAGTGCAAAAACTAACGCTCATTAATAAAGAAAGTTTACGTTAAATTAATTTTTATAATACAATCTTATAAATATAATATTTCGTTTGTCTACACGTTTGATAAAAACGTTTTACCTGAATAAAGTAATAATAATAATACTTTTTATTTATTTAGTACAACAGAACAGCCACTTGAGCCTTTGTATATTCTACATTGAACGCAAAAACAAATAATGTACATACAACGTTAACATATATAAATCTATAACAAGTTTTCACATACATAATTAGTAATAAATTTAAGTAATGATCTACGCCTAACATGATAACAGTAGAAATAATAATAATCCAAAACACAAAAAATGTAATTTTCATATTATTATATGATGTCCAAAAAAAGGTAATTAAAATGAATTAAACAATTTGTCAATAATTTGAAAACAAGAACAAATACAATTATTAATTAAACACTTTCCATCAGAAAAAAAAACAGAAAAAGAAATAGGGCATATATGATACCTGATACAAGCCTAATGAGTATTGATACTATCACATGTGATACATGATACAGATCAATAACAAGTTAACATATACATAAGTAACTAATATAATAATAATAATTATATTATATTATTTTTATTATTTTATTTACATAACTAAATTTTGCAACAATTACATAGTTAACAATTTACATTTTTAAAATTCAAAAAACACAAAATTTAAATATACAAAACCCAGAATATAATTTTAATAACAATACCCGTTTAAAATAACAATAATTACAAACTACGATGAAATATTACAGTTATTATGATTAAATAATTACAAACCTACAAAAATTAAACAACAAATATAGTTATAATTTTGATGATTATTAAGTATTAACCTTAAGAATTCTGTTGACTTTTGTGTTGTAGCTTTACCATCCCTCGTGCAACCTCTACAAAACAACATAAATCAGTACAAATGTCATGCTATTCAAATAGTTACTTAAGGCTTTAACGAATGATCTCCAATTTGACATAAAGAAGTTAATAATAATAATAATTTATTTATTTAGTGCAATAGAACAAGAACTTTAGTTTTTGCATATTGTACATTGAACACAAAAACCAATAATGTACTTATAAAATTAGCATATACAAATAAATAACAGTTTATATATACATAAGCAGTAATAAATATAAGTAATGAATCTACGCATAACATGATAATAGAAATAATCCAAAACACAACAAATGCAATTTTAATTTTATTATATGATGTCAATAAATCGATAATAAAGTGAATTAAACAATTTGACAATAATTTAAAAACAAGAACAAATACAATCATTAATTAAATACATTCACATCAGAAAAAAACAAAAGAAACAGGGCATGTGTGATACATGATACAAGTATAATGAGTATTGGTACTAGTACATATGATACATGATACAAATCAATAACAAGCTAATATACATAAGTATTTAATAATAATAATAACAATAATTATTATTTTATTTTTTTATTTACATAACTCAATTTTACAACAATGACATACGTAACAATTTACATTTTTACAATTAAAAAAACATATAATTCAAATATATAAAACCCAGAACATAATTTCAATAACAATACTCGTTAAAAATAACAATAATTACAAATTACGATGAAATATTATAATTAAATAAAACAACCCAAAAAACTAAACAACTACAGTTATAATTTCGATGATTATTAAGCAATTACCTTAAGAATTCTGTTTACTTTTGTGTTACACCTCCACTACCTCTCGTGCAACCTCAGTACAAAACAACATAAATCAATGCAAATGTCATGTTATTCAAATGTTACTTAAAGCTTCTAACTAATGATCTTTCATTCCACATAAAGAAGTCAATCCTCTCATTATAGTCATTAGCAACATCGGTGCACCTTGCATTCGGAGACAAATAAGATTTCTGTTCAGTCTTAAAGGTTTGAAATCGCTTATTTTCATAAAAGGGACGCGTAGAGCCAAGCCAGAGCAGTTATCAAGCTGATCATGTAACACACGATGGAAGTGCAACAAATCAAAACATTTTTTTCTGTTACTTAAGCAAGGAAGGCCAAGTTGTTTGCGAACTTCTAATATATAATCGATGGGAAAACGGAACTTTCGCAGAAGCCATGAGATAAATTTCCCTTGGGTATCCTCGTTCACTGCAGATGTAAAATCCCTGTCTCCGTTCCAAACTACTGTAAGATACTTCAGATGACAACGTATGGATGACGACATGAGGATGACAATGCAGTTATGTACAGGGATCTATACAGAGTGAGACAGGTGATTACATCTCTAAACTTCCTCGCCAACCGTCGAACGAGACCAAGACTCTGCCTTGCCTTGCTGACTATCTCCTCAACATGCCTGACCATAGAGAGTTTTTGGTCAAAACGTACGCCAAGATCCCTAATTTCGTCAACTGTCGAAACTGGAACTCCATTATTGACGCAGCGGAAACATGAGGAGACTGTACGTCTTCAGAACGACAAGACTCTTGTCTTGTCAATATTAAGAGGCATCAAGTTGGTCTGGGTCCAAGCATATCTTAGAGATATTGTCCTGAAGCTTTAAATGAGCGGCACAGTATACAGTGCCCTGTAACAGTATACAGTTTTAAGTCGTCTGCGTACAGTAGAGAATTAGTGTCAGCCACATGAAAAATATCGTTAACAAACAATAGGAACAAAAGAGGGCCGAGGTTCGAGCCTCGAGAAACTTCGGAAGTCATAAAACTAAGCTATGAGATAGAACCACCATAACAGACCCAAAACATTCTGTCACGCAAATAGGAGTCAAACCAGCGAATGTAACTCTTGCTAAAGCCAAAATCGAACAACAATTTATGTAACAGTAAATGATATGGTACCTTTTCGAAGGCCTTTTGCAGGTAAAAATAGAGAACATCGACCTGTCTTCGTTGTTGAACGGCGGGACCAGTAGTTGATAAGAATGCACACAGATTAGAAGCGCTGGGGCTGCCACATCGGAATCCGGTTGATTTGGTGATATAATCTTCTCCACATGGCATTGATTGCTTCTCGGCCTCTGGCTCCGTACTGTAAACTTGCTTTGCAATACCGGTGCAATTTTCTGCAAGAACAGTGTCCTATGTACACGTCGTTGGGGTTGTACAACGATCGGTGGCGGTTAATCAACCTACGTTGCTGTGGAGTGCAAACAAAACAGCGGCGTAGTCTGTTGCAGTGGTGCCACTGTCGGCTAAATAAGGACGTTTCCTTTGTATATCGGTGTCCCCGTTCGTAGTTCGTGAGGCCAAGGAAAGTTTCAGATCTTCTAGCAGGTTCGGGAAGCGATTTCGTTCCGACCTCGCCGGTGGTCATGTAGGAGCTTTTACCTTTTTACCACTCGAGTGGGTTGTATGAGAACGGACGCCCCTTTCGAGGAAGAACTTAAACGCTCACCTTGCTTTGGGTTAGGTGATAGATTCATTCAGGATGTGTACGTAGTGCCTGGCGTCACAGTTGGTGCTATTCTTTTAAGCTGTGATGGAACAGTCCAAGGGAGGTTGCTTGGAGGACTTGTTCGGCCTGGCCAAAAACTTGGTAGCCGGGGAACCCTTCCAGCCGAAAAGGTCAATCGGCAGTTCTCCGTCGAGGTCCCGGTTGTCTGCAAAGAAAGTTTCCGAGGTCTCCACAAGGGTAGTGGAGCGCCCTTATGTTGCAGATTGCACTAAAACTCCCGCCGAAATCTCTGTCACGAGTTGTGCGGGGAAGACTGTGGTCGGATACGGACAAAGATTGCGCGGCAATGGGGAGAAAGCCAAATCCGAAGGGCGGCTTCCCGCGACGTCTGGGAAGGCGGAAAACAGCGGTTCAGTGATCGATCCTGAGCGGGAGGTTCCTGGAGGGAAGCCTGCTGTGCGGCAGTTGAACTCTGGGTACGACAGTTTGGGGCGGAACGAGAAGATGCGGCCAGAATGGTAAAAAATCTCCTCTAAAAAGAAGCCGAGGGTTCCGTTGGACCTTTTACAGGTAATCAACTCCTACTTGAGTGACTACCTGTCACACAGTCCAGAGGACTGTGAAAGTAATTGTCGATAGTTCCTTTTACTTTCTTCATCACTAGCATTCTTATATTTTCTATTTTCTTCCATCAGCTGCAATACATCATCTAAATCCAAGGTTTTCTACCAGTTCTCTTTGCCTAAATTCGCTTCTGCTGATTTAAGAATTTCCTTTTTAACATTCACCCATTCTTGTACATTTTCTACCTTATCTTTTTTACTCAGACCTCTTGTGTTGTCCTCCTCAAAAATCTTCTTTACCTCCTCTTCTCCAAGCTTCTCTAAATTCCATCGATTCATCTGACACCTTTTCTTCAGGTTTTTAAACCCCAATCTACATTTCGTTAACACTAAATTATGGTCGCTATCAATGTCTGCTCCAGGGTAAGTTTTGCAGTCAACGAGTTGATTTCTAAATCTTTGCTTAAAGATATAACCTATCTGATACCTTGTAGTATCACCTGGCTTTTTCCAAGTGTATATTCTTCTATTATGATTTTTAAACTGGGTGTTGATAATTACTAAATTATACTTCGTGCATAATTCTATAAGTCGATCCCCTCTTTCATTACTTTTTTCCAGCCCGTACTCACCACTATATTTACTTCTTTGCCTTTTCCAATGCTTGCATTCCAGTCTCCAACTATTATTAAATTTTCATCTCCTTTTACGTGTTTAATTACTTCGTCAATTTCTTCGTATACACACTACCTCATCATCATCATGGGCGCATGTAGGCATATAGACGTTAACAATCGTTGTTGGTTTAGGTTTCGATTTTATCCTTATTACAATGATTCTATCGCTATCCATTTTGAAATACTCTACTTTCTTCCCTATCTTCTTGTTCATTACGAAACTTACTCCTGCCTGCACATTATTTGAAGCTGAGTTAATTATTTTAAGATCACCTGACCAAAAGTCGTTTTCCTCATCCCACCTAACCTCGCTAATTCCTATTACATCTACATTTATCCTATCCATTTCCCTCTTTAAATTTTCTAACCTACCAACCTTTTTAGACTTCTAACATTCCACGCTCCGACTCGTAGAATGTTATTTTTTAATTTTTTGGTGACCCCTTCCTTAGTAGTTCCCACCCGGCGATCCGAACGGGGCATTAGTTTACCTCCGGAATATTTTACCAAGGAAGGCGTCTCCATTATGTTTGTATGAAAATGCAAAGAGCTACATTTTCTTGAAAAAAAACAGCTGTAGTTTTCCATTGATTTAGCTGCGCAGTTCTCAGTAGATTGAGTGATGTTCATATGACCGTTTAAATCGTCCTGACCTACGCCCATAACAACTACTGAAAGAGCTGCTGGCCTCTTTCAGGAATCATTCCTTAGTCTGGCTCTCAACAGATACCTCTCCGATATGGTTGCACCTTCGGTCCAGCTATTCTGTATCACTGAGCACTCAAGCCTCCTCACTAACGGCAAAATCTCATGATTCATAGAGGGAGATTTTTGATATAAATAAATATATTTCATTGAAGAAATCTATATAAAGAAACATTTTATAGTTTATTTTTGTATAAAATTAATAACGTGACAGTTTAACGGTAAAATATTCTTTCAAATTGGAAATTTATTCTATGTAGTTAGTGTTTTTTCTCGCGCTCGCTCGTGCGTGTCAGTAAACAGACATCAGTAAAATTATTGGCTTCGATATAGCAAACTACGTTTCAGATTCTTTCGCTGGTAAACTGTAATTTTTATTTCAGTTCGCTGACTTGAACGTAGGAAAATATTCGATAAAATTTTTATTGATTTAAATGAAAGTATTTTTAAGCTATTATTCTTAAATTTTAATTGCTACAACTGAAATAACCGACCGAATACTTGTCTATACAACTTCGTACTTTGTTTATATTTTAACAATTCGATAGGCTAAGGAAAAGTATAAAAATTTCTCATAGTAAATATCCGTGAAATTATTGATTGCGTATAAAGAATTGTAAAAAGAGGATCGATATTAAAAACAAAGGACAGTGTTAGAGTGGGAAAGAAAGAGAAAAGAGGGACGGTAAGCGAGAGAGAGGAGCTTAAAGACTGAGCACCTGATCCCCACGTTATCAATTGATTCGATCCCGGTCCTCAGGGCAGAGATACTATCACAAATTGATGGGGTGGATTTACTGAATAAAACTGTTGCCTCGGTTCAGGTCTAACCGTCCTGCATCCAATATTGCATAGGATCAGTATACGAATCAACTCTCCCCTAAAGAATACAATTTTACCAACAACGTTCTTGTTCATAAAGTTCATTTATTTTATACGCATACTGTATGTGCGACTCCATTTTTATTCGTCACAGTTCTCTGTATTTCTTTTATATTTGTACAAAAATTATTGTATACGTATATTCGAAAAGAAATGAGTCAATTTGTCGCTCTGTGTTAAAAATATTTGGCAATTTTTTATTTTTCGATGAAAAACGGCTGTTTAAAACGAATATTCTTTTGTTTTGATATCAACCGAACATCACTCGGTGTTTGATAGTTTTTACTTACGTAACGGACTAAAATATTTGAATAGAACGCGTAGAATTTTCAGCGATTATTTTTAGATCGATTTACGATGTACAAATTATAAGCTATGATTTTCACGGAGTTCGAACGCATCATTTAGGTCGTGATATGGACAATTTTTACTAATAGAAAACAATTAAGATTAAGATTATTCCATCAATCGTTTTACCAAATAAAGTAAAAAGAATAAAAACAATTGATGCTTGTATAATTTATAATCTCCTTACAAAAAATTGTAATAGCTTATATAATTTTATTAGCATTTCTCGCGGTTTCGTTCACTCTATATTCTTGTAGAACTTCAAAGATTGGAAATTGGAAATAGTTTTTAGTAATTATATGTGGGCTGTTGCTCTACGAGTTTTCGCTATTCACAACTTACCGGATAAAATACAATTATTTTAATGAATAATAAATTTTCAGTCGTTAAGTATGTAAAACGGTAGTCATACAGTTTAACTTTATTATAAACTGATGTGTTTTTACGTGTACTACGATAATAATACAAAATTATATTTTATATCGATGACGATATTAAATTTATTAAAAGAAGTTCTAGGTTATTTATATATTTATGATATATGTAATAGGGAGATCGGTGGAGTTTGAACTGTGGTAAACTTTTCTGGGATCATAAAAAAGCTACAATTAAAATTTCGTAACGATCGGTTCAGTAAAGTTCGCGGTTATCGGTCACAAACAAAAAAGTCGTCTCAGTAAAGACGACAGTAAGGAGATAACATATATACAAATTATTTTAGATGTTTGCCATTCCGTTTAGTTAATCTTTTATTTACTCGACAACAGGCTGAGTTCCGATAACTGATGGATGATTATGAATCTTGTAGCACGTGAAAAACCCTCCACCTGATCGAGCTATGTGTCATTTTATTTTTTGTTAATTTTACCCAACAGTTGGTGAATCGACTAATCGGCGCTTGAAATCTCAGAAACATGCTTGGAAACCGGCCCAAAAGCTGATGGAGGAAGACTAATACCAAACAACAATGGCAGATCTCAGGACGAAAACTACGGCAGCCGATGGATAGAGGCGGTGCATGCACAAGTTTTATCGCATAGTCTGTCAAGGCAGTATGGCAGGAACTGGACATGGTAGATGTAATTACCTAATGAACAAACGGGGAATGGCATTTACGGCTGGTTCTGAGTGCGGTGAGCCACTCCGAACTGTTGAACATCTAATTAAGTACTTCCCGCAGTGAGCATCCAACGGAGACCCACAAAATGTATATCGTGATACTAAAAGTAGCACGGTCAAGGGGAAAGTTGGCCACTCACAAGCGGCTTTTTAATATGGCGAGAGCTGCATTGACGGATTGTGTGGGAGTTCCTTGATGAGGTAGCTATGTTTAACCGACATCAGTAGTTTACTTAAGGGAAAGACACCCAACACACTACTGTGGGAAGCTAACCTTGAGATATATGGCTGACCACCAGCTAATTAGGGCTCCAAGCACTTTAATATGGTGGACAGGTACTTGCTGGCATTCAACGACCTAGGCGTGGCAGCAAATTGCTGTCTTGACAAAGTAAATTTTAATTTATGGATGTCTTATATATTTTTAGTATTTGACGGGGTGCGCCTATCCATTTTAGTAAATATATGACAAGAGAGCGGTCGGGACACGTAAGTCGGTGGTGTATGGCACTGCGCTTAGTCCACGCTGTTAGGTAAGCTCTAGGAGTGATTTAGGACACTGGTCGCTAAACTGTTTCGAGGCTCAGTAGCCGTTTCTGGCACAGATATTCGGTCTTATGGTTTAGAGCGACCGAATGGGGTGGTGGCGGGAGAAATGCCAAGCAAACTAAATCGTGCTACTCCGCCTGGAGTCGAACGGCTGAAAAACTGGATGGTAATTTGCAGCAAAATTGAAATTTGTACTCGCACCTATGTAATTATATATATATATATATATATATATATATATATATATATATATATACATCATTTCCTATTTATTTGTTATGCTTATTTGAATCTTTAGTTTTAATACCTTAAACACAGCACAACTATGTACTGCACGTTAAATAAATAAATTAAGAAAGTCACTCTAGTAAATCTGTTTTTATCATTTTACTAACGTCGAGCTGGAAACTAGCGCCATCTGTTAAACAGAAATCTGTTGTTAGACTTTATACGATTTTAAATATACATTTTTAATTTCAGATTGCTATGTACACTACTGCGTGAAATATCCAACTTACTAGAAATGTTTCGTTCAAATTTTGTAGGGCTTTATCCAACTGGTTTACTAATAAAAGTTCAATTTCGGCGTTGGCATATTTATTGGGATTTTAAAGTGACTTTTTTTGCGATAATCTTCTATTAAGTACATGCTTATACGTAAACTGATTCCTGTGGTTACTGAATTGAACGATTCAGTTTTTCAAAAATTCTATTCAAAATTGTCCTGCTATTTTCATTACTTTGGATTTTTCTCGTCTATATATTTTTCACTTCGGTTTTCGATGGTGAAATTGTTCAATATTTCCTATTTGCCAATGAAATTATCATCTGTTAACTTCAAATATCCTTTTTTCTTCATCTGATGTAACTTCCTATATATCATAGGAAGTCAATAAATTAGCATTCTCATCAAGTATTAGAAAGTCTAATTTTATTAAAATAAATTGACAAAGATTACAAAGAGATTGAAAGTGGAACAAAAGTTTTCTTTTATACTAATGAATACAACTGAAAACCATATCCAACTTGTTCGAATGGGGGACCAGAAATGATTTTCTTACAATTTTATATTCTAAAAAAATTTGCTTATTTTATATTCTACTGAGTTCACATTCTACTTCCAGTTTATTTCTATGCTGAAAATCGAATAAGTAGAAGTAATATCTTATTAATTTTTTTTTGTTGAAATTTTAGGGGATCGACTGCTGTGATCATTAGCCCCTTTCCACATTAATAAGAAAAAAGTAAAATTATTTTCCCCTCCCTGTTAAAAAAACAAGCAACATAGTCAGTAGACTAGTCTTGTCATAACAGATCATCCAGAAATAGACTTGTCAAAGGGAAATAACAACGCCAAAAGAAACACAACATGATAAGGGTGTAAAGGGCCTTTGCCACTTAAAAATCATATAAAACTGATACTTTAAAAACACTTCAAATACACATTAGCTTCCAAACCAGTTCTTATGAAATGTTACGATACAGTAAAACTAAATTCACTGTCAAACATAAAGAAATTAAAACTCCTTTGATTAAGTTTCTTCAAAATTCTTGAAAAAACTATCTTTATCATTATTTCTATCGCCTAGGATTTCCCTTAGGCCATTCTTTCTTCTTCCGTTTTTCCATTCTGAAGGCCTCGATGTCGAATTCCAAGATATCTGAGGCCTTTGAGATGGAGTCTTCAGATCCTCTGCAGTAAATCGCGGAGTATCTCCTGCTGTCGGGGTCCCATGACACGAGTTCCGGCGGCGTCATCAGAAGTACATCGCAGTTGAGACTCTATGCACTCACCGCTAGAAGGGTGTGGGGAGGTCGAAATGCTCGCTTTCTCACCTAAAGGCCTCCGTCCTTTCGGAGGCTCCATTGTTGGTTTTTTGAAATATTCCTTTTCCTAAATATTTATTTCTGGTTTCACAGGTCCCTGAGTGGGGATGTTTTCAATCTGTATTTTAACTTCAGATTCTTCATTTCGGTTTCCGCTTTCCTTCGCCTTTTGATTGGTTGAAGACTGATTCCTTTGTTAAGTAACAATATTTTATGTTGAAACATCCGGTTCTTTCTTCATCGGCTTTCGATTACTCTCTATAATCGGTCTATTCTTCAGTTAATGACCGATGGTACATCTAATGGCAGGCCGTCAAGGTCTCGAGAAAAAATCTCCACCTGGACTCCAAAATGGTCGATGGTACATTCGACCATGCTTGCCAATGCTGGTGGCAGTTCAGAAATTATGTCCTTTGGCTTAAATAAAGCTGTAGGAGCCGCAGCAACCTGAGCATAGTACTTAAGCTTTGGTGATCTGCTGAGCACGATTTTTCTGGCTTCGAAGTAGCTGACCTTTTAAATATCTTAACCTCCTGTATTGCTACTTCCTCCTCATAGATCGGATAAGTTCGCGATCTAGCAGAATGATGTCCATGGCAGTTAAAACAAACCAGCGGATCCTTGCAGGGTCGTCCGGTTGTAATGGATCACCACAGCAACTGTTTTCTGGTGCTACTCACTGCGGTATGTTCGAATGTTTTACATACCGAATTGTGATCGGGTTGGGAAACCGGCCCAACGTAATAGCTGGTCGGATGAATATCCTGCTCATAAGCGGGCACGAGAATTATTACAAAATCGTATAGGTAATTAGAGTACAGACAGCCGCATGGACTAGAGATGTGGGGCTCTTCGGGGTCGTTCTCTTTGTTAAGGTTAATGGGAACTCTGTTTAGAGTAGGGTGGCCCGTAAGATGTGTTTGATTAATTGAAATTTGTGTTTGAATGCGTGGCATACGGTGATGATACAATTATTATTTGGTGACGGGACGAATGCAAGACCAGGACGAATGGCGATGTATGTTGAAAAAATGACTGGGTCTGTATTTGTGTACCCATTTAAGGCACTACCCAAAGAAGCCGGAGGGTTTTGCTGAGAACGGATGAGGGAGCACATCAACGCCTGGCTGGTGCTGCAACACAAAGTCCAAGGGCATTTTGAGGACTGCAGGTAAGCCATATAGTTAGGAACTGCAGGGGGGTGAGCTACCGGAATAGCTCAAGGTGGATGTTAAACAATAAAATATATATTAAAGATTTCTGACATCAAAAACCACCGCAATGGAGTCGGGATGAAAGGACGGAAATCCAGCCTATGAAAACCAGCCTTATTGTTTCAGGATAGTTGGGTGTGTTAAATGCTACAACATGCAACGCGGAGGGTACAGCTTCTCTGTGACATCGGGTGTTCGAACGTCGACATGCAACATCTCCTTGTTCTTTAAGCTCCTCGACGATCTCTTCTTCAGAAGAAGAGATCGTCGACTCTTCTTCTGTGCAGTTGAGAAAGTTCCTGCATACAACTACTCCCTTGGTATTTAGTGTACCATGCGGTACAATCTCAACATCGATGAGTCGTAACTCCGTAGCTTTTACTGTAGGTCATTGATGGTCTCCACAATCAAGCCCATAGCCATCTTCCTGGTCTCTTTTACAAGTCATCCTGCTGCTTCCGTGATCCCACGAGCAATCACGAAAGGACTAACTTTAGAAAAATCCCCTTCTTTCTTCTTTATCAGCAGATACTTTGGAAATAGTCTAAAGCTCATTGGTGGAAACTTAGGTTGGGTGTTCTTCTCTGTCTCTATGAACTCGGTGCTCTTCCTTTTTTTGCCTGCTAAGAAAAAGGCTCTCCTGAACGAGAGTTTTTACGTAGACCCTCTGCTACGAAAGATGTGGATGTAGAGTTATTCATACCTTATAGTATTGTCAGTCAATATGTCATAAGGTGCGGGCGGAGAGACGGCTGGGCGTGTTCCGGATAGTAGATCATGCCTGGGTTCCCCTAGTCAGCCGCCTCCTATAAGTTTATCCCGAGCCGGGGAGACAGATGCTGGCTGACCCACGATACCGACATCCTAGGGCTCGTAGTAGTAGTGATGGCTCAGATACCCTTACTAATAGAACAATCCTTGCCAAGCGCTGAATTTGGCAGAGCTTAGCTCATAGCAGCTCTACCGAACCCTCAACGCTGAGCCACAATCGGGAAAAGGGATGGACACTCCCTGTCTACACAATACCCGGCGTTGGCAAAACAGTTAACCGTTATGTCTCCCGTTACCGCTGTAAACAGCGAAAACGAGAAGCACAGCCGCAACCAGCTCGGACAGCTCCAGACCGCCATTCTCGTACTCCATAGGGGTGCTCCTGAGCATACCCCTTAGCCCGTGGACTGACATAAGTGAAAGTATCGAAGCATCTTGTCGTTGCCCGCTTCGGACGTGTGCGTAGATCTTATTGCACGATCGTGGGTTGAATTTTCCGGTTCATTATTACTATTTTGAGCTTCTCACCGTAATGGTTGTTCAGATCATGTGACGAGAATGTACCAATTCACATATTTTTCTAATGTAGGTACTTCCTGACGCAATTGTTTTTACAATTATGGCTTTCTGTATGTTGGCGTGAATATGTATTGGGAGATCTAATTTCTTCAGGCATCGTGTCATTGTTTTTTCT
Organism: Lycorma delicatula; assembly: GCF_047948215.1. Lineage (NCBI taxonomy): Eukaryota > Metazoa > Arthropoda > Insecta > Hemiptera > Fulgoridae > Lycorma > Lycorma delicatula. The sequence continues at coordinate 23,426,331 of NC_134458.1, forward strand.
GTTATGCCTCTGACTGATATTGTGATCGGTACTATTGTTGTAAAGTTCTGTTTCCGGATTTTTTTCAGGTCCATTGCAATTTTTTTTTCTATTTTCTCTCTTTCTTTCAATATTAAAATATTGTCGTTTGGTATAGCAGTATCTATTATGTACGTATGTTCTTCTGATTTCTTGATTAATATGATATCTGTCTATTGCATGTAATTGTTTTATCTGTGATTAATGATTTGTCTCACTATGGTTTGTTGTTTGCGTTTTCTAGTATGTTTTCAAGTGTCTACGTACTAGAGAACAACAAGTATGTGATAACAAGTGTATGTTATCACATACTACAAGACCCCGACCTGGAGTCTCATTCTTTAAGACTTTGGGGGTTGGCATCCCCACGCCCAGCCTCTGCAGGTGTTCTTTCCATTATTCTCAGAGCTGCAGAACAATTTATATTATACAGATACTCGACACCAAGAACACTACACAAACTACAACGTATACCCTTAAAAAATTACTTAACAACATGCTTTTCTTCTTACAATTACACTCGGTGTTGTTGCGACATCTTACGAAACGCAACCATCATGCTTTACTCGGCTTGCCACAGGCGCATTTATATCAAGCCCTGTCGCAAGCTTACTTGTTGACTGTGGTAAGCCATCACTTTGGGGTAGACAGGACCAGCTTTTAGAATGATATTTTGCTCGTCTCAAAGGACAGCCAATCACTCGGCTCTTGACTAAGTCCTTAGGAATCTTAATTTAGGAAGTTATCAGGACCATCCACATTGTACTGCACATGTAGCTGCTCATACCCGACGTCTACTGCAAAATATAAATATTGACACATCTACATTCTTTTCAACATATCCGTGTTCATATTCTCCGTGAGTAATAAACCTTATAAATTTTATGTTTAACCTTACGATATACAAAAAAAAACAGTCAACACCACTTAATGTCTTTCAGCAAATGTTTCATTGTGGTCTCTCCCAGATGAACCCAGACGCGGTGGTATGCACTGATGGATCGAAACAGAACGATACCATTGGTTGCGCGTTTGTTATCATTGATAGAATTTATAGGTTTGGTCTACTTGGAGTATGTTTTCTGCTGAACTATACGCTATAAATAAGGCTCTAAGTATCATTATCCCTAAGCACCGAAATATACTTATTTGCAGTGACTCGTGTAGTGCTCTCCAAGCTTTAGAAACTTTTATTCCAGACATCCTATCTCATTGAAATCTACAACGCAATCACTGAGTTGAATAATCGTAACAAACAAGTATATTTCTGCTGGATCCTAGCCACGTAGGGATTCCGGGTAATGAACATGCAGATTCCGTTGCTAGAGACGCATGTAATCAACCTGCTTTCACCACTCGTGTTGCTACTTTTGACTTTATTAATTATATAAAACAGTCTATTCGAGCAAAATGGCAAGGTGACTGGACGACTACCGTTGATAATAAACTCCGGCACAGTAAAGATTCTCTGTTGCTATTGGACTTCTCATGCAGAAAACTCGTCGAGAGGATGTGGTCCTCTGTCGATTGCGGATAGAACATACCAGAGTGACGCACGAGTACCTCATGTCAGCAGGACACGCACCAATGTACGTTAGACGCGACTGCCGTTTAACTGTGCGCCACATCCTTTTGATTGTGTATGTTATGCGGCCTTTCGTCACAAATTTAAAATATCTCGAAAAAGTTGCCGTATTCTATGCAAAGACAGGACAGTGGTAGATCAGATACTCTTATTCCTACGGAAAAAAATATGTTTAATAAAATATAATATATACCTTTATTTAGTATTCGTAGATTAGTCGTAGGTTTTCAGAAAGTTAATGTCTGTTATCCGTGAAGGGGCTGTTACACCCCTTTCAGATTTTGTTAAATTACTTATATTTTAGGGTTTGTTTTGAAATTATTTTATTTTATTGTTGACTGTGATAGTTGTAAGATTTACGTGATATTAGTTTAGTTTCTAGTGATTTCTTTTCTGTGATAATTGTTCTAAGTTTTCTTTTTTTAGCTTTTGTGGTATTAGTTGGTAGTTTTTATAGTCTTTAACTTTTAGATTTTAAGCCTTTATTATTTTTATATTTACTTTAATTTTAATCTAGTATTCCTTTATGTTCTTGTTTTATTTTAAACAATTTTTAACTTTTAAATTATATATGAACCGGGCGATGATAAAGCGAAAGCATTTTTCGCCTACCAAAACAAAAAATAAAAAAACATAATACAAGTAAGACAAGTTTGTTGTGATAAGTCCATATATAATTGCAAGTTCTTGGTGAACTATTTTCGGTGTTGCATTGTTTGTTTCAGTGTAGTCTGTTCCAGCGAGTATTTTACACTTCCTGTTATACGTTAGATACTTTCTTTGAATTGTAGTAATTTTCTGCAAGTATCTGTTTCGATGTTTTTGTATTTTCTGTAGTTTTTCGTGGTTATTAATTTATCTTGTGTGGGTAGTGCATATCCGTCAATGTCTGGGAATACTTGTCCTATTGTGAGCCATTTATATGATAATGTTCGTTCTATGTTTGGGTCTTGCATTATGTTGTAGTGATTACCGTGGGGTACTTTTCATGCCCATGATTCTTTCTTATGTTTTTCTGTAGTTGTATGGATGTTATAAGTGTCCTTTTGTTGTAGATTGATTGGTGTACATTGTTTGTCTGCTTTGTTAATTTATGTGTTTTTTTTCTTGAAATAAGATCTTACGTTTGTTATTTCGCTTGTTGTGTAATATTTTTAGGTCTGTAAGTCCTCGTCGTCCTTCTTTCTGGTTAATTCTAATTGTTTCAATGCGCGAATTTGATGTAATTTACGATTGTCTGTTAGTTTAGACCTGTTGAGATGGTTTAGATCTTCCAGATCTGTGTCTGAGTTACTTGCTTTTTTGATAGTGGTTTGTGAAGCTTTTATGGAATGTTTGGTATGTATCTGTGCGTGATATTTTGTAGTATAATTGAGTGTTAGTCGTTTTGTGCGAGAGTGCGTGTGCAATGTGCTTTTTTAATATTTTTCGTGTATTTTTTTTCTGATTTATACATGCAAAATTTATAATCTTTGTGTTATCGTTGATAAGAGTAGACTTAATTTATTAAATTTAATTATTTTATAGTCTATTTCTGTAGTGAAGATACTTGACAATGTATACTATAGTAGGATAAGTACAGGGATACGAGTCGGTTTTATAAATCGGGGATTTCTCGCTACCCGGTGGTCCGTTTTTGACCTGGTTTTTACCTTTCTTCATTTCCCCCATCCCCTTTTCTTCCCCTTTACCACCGAATTTAATTTGGGGATTTCTTCCCCCCGTGGTCCGATTTGGACCCGGTTTCTTACCGTCCTTTTTTCCCCTCTTTTAATATCTTACCCCCTTATCCACTTTTTTAATCGTTTTCCGTTTTACATTTACCGATCGGGGATGGAAACATCCTCCATTTTAGGAAAGAAATTTCGAAGATATTTCTGCAAGCAAAGCAGAATGTAGTCTTTGGCGTAGAGGATCGTGATGCGGCTAGCGTGACTAGGAGCAGGTCGCAGGAATAATAGAAGGATTGGTCTTTATTTTGAAAGAGTAGCCTAGAACAAGGTCAAAAGGGTGAGATCGGTCAGTAGGTCACCTATTCAGAAGCCCCGACGGGGAGTCTTATTCTTTAAGAATTTTGAGGTTGCCGTCCGTCAAGCCTCTGCAGCTTTTCTTCCCACTATACAGTGAGCTGCAGAACACTTTACACTATACACATAAACTACACCAAGAACACTACATAAATTACAACATAAACACTTATACAATTACACAACAACATCTTACACTGATATTTCTTACATTTACACTCGGTGGTGTTGCGACATCTTAAGAAACGCAACCGTAACCCAAGGAGGGAACAAATCGTGTCGATGGGTGAATGGCACTACGTAGTGAGTCTCGAACGATGTCTTCTGGGCACCAGGGCAAACCCAGTTGTATTTAGCTCTAGCTCCAGTACGCTTGCGCTCTGCTGGAGTGGTCCATTGTTCGCCGGTACTCGTGGGACCAAACTTTCAGTTCCAATAATAAATACAATGATGGTTGGTGGTCCATCTGAAAAAACCACCAAATCTAGTCTACTGAGAGACCTCGGTCAGCTTTGTCTGACGAGGATAAAAGTCCTATTAAAGAGAACCGCAAATCATTAGATTTGAATTCTAAAAATATTAGATTCGTTGTTCTCCGAAATAGTCAGGAAGGTGGCTCCCTCCAAAAGGTTTCACCATTCATAATAAACAAAATTATAACAGTTGCAAATGGTTCCCCGAAGAATATCAGGAAATTACGTGACGGATCGATTCTGATTGAAACATTCAACGATGAGTCGATCTATTTTACGTCTCCGTAATATGGGTGGTATAAATATCGGTGCAGAATGCCACAAAACGTTACATACTAGCAGGGGAGTAATTTGCTGTCGATACCTTTTAGATATAGATATCACTGAAATATTTGATGAGCTTCGTTCCCAAGATGTTGTTGAAGTGAAGCGTATAATGAAACGGCAGAGCGGAATAGAAGAACCGATACCGTCTCTTATACTGACATTCAAACTCCCTGTTCCACAAGAGAAGATTAAAGTGGGTTACCTCGGTTCGGGTACGACTACTCATACACAACCCACGGCGATGTTTCAAATGCCAAGGATATGGTCACACTACAACATCTTGCTCGAAAACGGAGATCTGTGCTCGATTTGCTAAACAAGATCACAACGACATTAACTGAGAAGAAGGTGAAAAATGTGCAAACTACAGTGGTTCACATACAGCCCGCTCCCGAAATTGCCTAACCTCTAAAGAAGAAAAGGCAATTCTCAAAATCTGTACTGAGCAGAAGTTATCTTTCCCGGCTGCACGCAGAGAATATAAAAAGATAAATAATTCACGGAACCTGGTTAAACAAGATGTATCTTTTGCCACCGCTGCATCGAAAAAAACTCCTACAAGTGTTATTAATTTGCAGTGCGGATCCTGCAATGAACTTAAAAAACTTGTTCAAATGCTTTTTGATCTAGTAGCTTCACTTACAGCCAATATTTCAGAGCTGACAAAGATGAATAAGAAGTCGCAGTTAGTGAATCAAACAGTGTGATACATACGAAAGTCTCTGTGTGAGCACTATATGATACGTGAGCACTATCTCACGCACTACTCCCACGTCTACTGTGTGGAAAAAATCCGTGCAATTTTCGGATCACCGAAACAATCTATTTTTGGTCTTCTTTATGAAAGAAAAGTCCTTTCGTCATCTACTGTGGCAAATACTTTAGCAAAATCTTTCCGCGCGGTGTATCTCACTTCATCATATAATAACGATTTTCAAATGTACAAGATACAGAGAGAAGTATTATGGTTAAACGTTGATGATTCGGTTGGTGAATTAAACACCCCATTCGTATTTAAGGGATTGTTAAACGCACATAAAAACTCACGTGACACTTCCCCTGGACCGGACAACATCGCCTTGCCATGCTTTCACACCTTCCTAATTCGGCCCTACAACATCTTTTGAATATTTACAATGGTTTATTCTCCGAACAAGTCTTCCCACCCGGCTGGTCAGAAGCATTTATTATACCAGTACTAAAACCTGGTAAAGACAAAACCAACCTCTCAAGCTACCGCCTTATTTGTTTAACAAGCGTTTTGTGTAAAGTAATGGAGAGAATGATAAACCGCAGGCTTACATGGTACTTGGAGAGATATGGCTTTCTATTTCCAGAACAGTGTGGTTTCCGACAAGGACGATCTTCCATTGACCATACTGTCAATGGAAACAGCCATACAAAACGGTTTCCTAAACCGCTAACACCTCGTCGATAACTTCTTTGATATAAAAAGAGCGTACGGCACGTCCTGGCGACGTAGTATTCTTAACACCATGAATTATTCGGTACGGTAAAAATAATGAATACTTTTATTGAAATTTTAAGGCACTTATTCAGTTTAAAAAAGTTTCTAAGTGATAAGTGGGTCTTATGCAATTCCTTTTAATTTTTTTACAATTTGATGTGAGTTTTATCTATTAAGAATAAGAAAATTCTAATTAATTCCCTTTTTTACCTAAGAAGAACGGAAATAGAATTTTAAAAGTCCCCAAAAATACGCTATTTATATTTATATAAAAAAAAGGTACAAAATATTTTCTCTTCAAACTGAAATTTGTTTCTATTCAAAGAAAGGTTTATTTTAATTATATCGGTCGTAAGATCTGTTAAATGGTCAGGAAATTTACTGAAAATAGCAATTGAAACATAATAAATAAAATCCTTTTGTCGTTGCCCGATTATGCTTTGTAACATGAAAGTAGTTGTTTATCTCTGATAGAAATGAATATTGTATTTTAATAACAAATGACTTACGGTTTTAGTAAAGTTGCACATTCATAAATGTTAATCAATTGAATTTATATTAATTAAAAATAATTTTAAATAAATCATACTTACCGGTACAAAACCGGCAACCTGAAAAGTAGTTCCCTGGAAACCTGAAATCTTATAACCTGAAAACCAGTTCTGAATTTCCGTATTAGCCTAAAAATGAAACTTAATATTTTAGATGGGAGTATTATAAATATATTATAGACGTAGATATAATAAATATTTAATAATAGTGCTTAGATAAGTTATCGGTTAAGATGCTTTAAAAGAGAGAAGGAAGCCGAAATAGAAGAGAATAGAGACAGAAATGGTACCAGGGACCTGCCTTAGATACCCGTATGATGACTATTAGCACTCCTATATTTTACCACGATTGTTTCAGTGAACTGTGTAATTTGCTAGTTTCAGCGGAAATGTAGATTTACCATTATAATTAAAACGTATCACCAAACTATTATCAATTTTGTTCTAATACATATCGGTAACTTAAATAACACTAATAATCTATAAAACGTGACAGTTTTAACACGTTATAGCAAAGTTTAATTGTATTTGTAAACTACCGTTGTACGTTATAGCATTAATTCGAATATCGTGAAAAAATCGTATCGAATTCTTTGTAAGTGAAAATAAAAACTTAAATGAAATAATATTTTTTTTCGTCGATTGCTCTTAAGCGTACCGAATAATTCGAAAGAAAAAGGATCAATACGGTGGTATTGTGCACGACTGCACGAGTTATTATTTTACGTACTCGTCACATAGGGGCTTCCTAGAGGAAGTGGACCTTATCAAAAATGAATCGTCGGCGTAATTTAGAAGATTTTACGGTCAGCGGTCTGCGGCCGGATTGTTATTTCAAGAGGGTAGTTTCAGATAGAGATCCGCACAAATAGTTCGGTGCTAGATCCCTGTTTGAGATATCGAGCAGCGCGATGTTGTCGTTTGATAATATGACCTCGAATCGACCTCTAGGGGAACCGATAGCGGATGACGTCGGACAGAGGGTTGCGGTATCCCGTATCTCATCTTCGGTTCTGTAGGAACATCAATTCACTCAACTTACTCGTATAATATTATAATATTCTGTAATTTTTTTTAGGTAAAAAAAAAAAAAACGATTTAAGAGGAGGTTAAAACTCTTTGTATCGTTTATACGTTCCGAACTTTAACCTCGATATTTTTATTAGTTTTTTTGCTCGAACTGTTCTTATCTCAAACGTAAGAATTTACGGAAGTTTATTTTATAAAGTTCCGATATAGCTTTACGACTTTCCCGTTATGTAGGGTTCACTTTAATTTCGAAAATGTATGAAACGGCGCGTTTCAGAAACTTTTATTTTTTCCCCTCTGACTTTCCTATTGTTCACATATCTATCTGTAGAACGCTAAATTAAATTATTATATGTCCAGTTTTAACGTCGTAATTACTCCTCCGAAAAACAGAAATTTTAGCCGAAATGACTTTATTTGAACCGGGTTTCTACGTTAAGTATTTTAAAATTTTTTTCGGTTCTATTATGATTTCGTTACAGCGAAACTCTCTCTTAATATTAGTATAAAAAAAAATTAAATTAACTGAACTGCATCTTTTTCTAAAGATTTTTGTTTATCTTTTTATTAACCTAAATCGATAATCTACATAAGTACAATAGTAAGGTATAAAAAATATTCTAAGAAACAATGTTTATTCAGCTAATATTTTTTTTTTAGTTTTTCGTTGTAAAGTTCATCGTACGTTTTTTACGCCCTTTCTTCTTTAAAGTTTCGTTGATTAGGGTCTTTGTTTGACAAAAACTTGGTCGTTTCCTTATTAGCGGCAAAAGCTATAGGTATGCCTTGTTCTAATAAAGAGAATGTTTCATCTTATTTTTCGGAATATTGTACCAAAAACAGTGTTTCTGGAAAAGCAAATGTTATCATGGACGACGTAATAGGGAATCACACTAAATTTTAATTGGAACATTGTCATTAATTTATTCACGACGTTATAGAGAAATAAATAGTACGGATTAAACGGCTGTGCTTACGGTCTCGCTGTTTACAGCGGTGGTGGGGGGGCATGAATGTGATCCGTTTTGCTGACGCAGAATGCAGGCAGGGAGTGCTCATCCTTCTTCTCGGTTGTGAAGCCGTGTTGAGGTTGGGCTGCTGTGAGCCTGCTCTGCCGAAGTCTTGCGCTGTCTAGTATGAGTCAGTCACTTCGAGCCTTGGCAGGGATTGTCCTATGGGTAAGAGTATCAAAGCTCTTACTGCTATGTGCGAGCTGTGGGGTGTATCGTGCGTCAGGCAGTACCTTACTCCCGACCCGGGTTATATTTGTAGAAGGTGGCTGACTGGGGGAACCCAGACAGGATCTATGATCCGGGGAACGCCCGACAGACAACCCCGATATAAATGAATAGAATGCCAGATGTCATTGCAAGGAAGAAAATACTAGAACTCTTTAACCAAATTATAATTTCTGGTGAATATCCACGATCATGAAAATCAGCTGCCATGCAGCCATCGCGAGGCTCTGTAGCCTCCTTCGCAGGAGAGAGATGGGCAAATGTTCGAAATTAAAACCGGTGCATTGAGATCACCGTTCCACTACGGTACAGACTCGGCACGAAAACGCATCCTAAATACCTCGGCATCACTGCCTCTTCGCAATTTCCACATGGCCGCCCGAACTTTCACTACAAAATCGATTGGGAGGGCCTTTCCCAATACGGTGGTAGCCTCATAGGATGATGCGGTGGGCACTCCTTAAACTTTGAATAAGTGCGCCCAAACGGACGCCAAATAAGAGCTCATACTATCGAAGACACCTTGGTGCACCATGTACAAATAATAGCTCGACAGTCTGTAATCCTTTCGAGCAATCCTCCTAAGCTTGTGTATCACAGAGACGGCGTCCGCCTCTACTTGCCTAATGTGGTTGATAAACAGCACCTTCTCATTAAAAAAAGAACACCTAGGTACTTTTGTACTAGATCTCGGCTGATTACACAACCTTTATACTTAATACTGGAGTTGCGAATGTATGATAACATATCAGCACCCTTGAGAAGCATTAACTTCGTCTTGGGGACAGAAATCATTAAAATTTGGATGTCTATCCAGCCCTCTGCAGTGACAGGGCCGCCGTAGCCAGGTCTTCTATCTCTAGTCGTGAATTATTGGCGAAATCCTGGGACGTGACCCCTTCCAAGAATTTCAGTCCCAAAAATCCGTCGAATACCAGGTTCCCGCAAAATAATTGAACCCTATAATAATAATAACGGAACAGTGGAACCCTTGCAGGTTTTAGCAAGGAACCAAGAACAGAAACCTACGGGCTTCCCCTGCCGACGGACTTTTCCGCAACTAGGTATGCATCCTTAAAGAGAGCAGTGCGATCAGACAAGTAGTCACATACTACGGCCTGCAGGGCTACGGGAACATTGTGGCGTTCCAACTCATAGAGAAGAGAACTCCAACACAAGGAAAGAAATGCGATCAATAAAAATTGCAAAAATATTTACAGTCGGCGATTTCCACCTCGGAAACAGCATTTACTCGACGGGGAATCTTAATCTCTAGACTTTGGAAGTTGGCGTCCCCACGGGCCTAGCCTCTGCTGCTTTTCTTCTCACTACACACTGAACAGCAGAAAATTTTACACTATACACATATACTACACCTTTTTTTTGTCTTCAGTCATTTGACTGGTTTGATGCAGCTCTCCAAGATTCCCTATCTAGTGCTAGTCGTTTCATTTCAGTATACCCTCTACATCCTACATCCCTAACAATTTGTTTTACATATTCCAAACGTGGCCTGCCTACACAATTTTTTCCTTCTACCTGTCCTTCCAATATTAAAGCGACTATTCCAGGATGCCTTAGTATGTGGCCTATAAGTCTGTCTCTTCTTTTAACTATATTTTTCCAAACGTTTTTTTCTTCACCTATTTGCCGCAATACCTCTTCATTTGTCACTTTATCCACCCATCTGATTTTTAACATTCTCCTATAGCACCGCATTTCAAAAGATTCTAATCTTTTCTTCTCAGATACTCCAATTGCCCAAGTTTCAATTCCATATAAAGCGACACTCCAAACATATACTTTCAAAAATCTTTTTCTGACCTTTAAATTAATTTTTGAAGTAAACAAATTATATTTCTGACTGAAGGCTCGTTTCGCTTGTGCTATTCGGCATTTTACATCGCTCCTGCTTCGTCCATCTTTAGTAATTCTACTTCCCAAATAACAAAATTCTTCTACCTCCGTAATCTTTTCTCCTCCTATTTTCACATTCAGTGGTCCATCTTTGTTATTTCTACTACATTTCATTACTTTTGTTTTGTTCTTGTTTATTTTCATGCGATAGTTTTTGCGTAGGACTTCATCTATGCCGTTCATTGTTTCTTCTAAATCCTTTTTACTCTCGGCTAGAATTCTATATCATCGGCAAATCGTAGCATCTTTATCTTTTCACCTTGTACTGTTACTCCGAATCTAAATTGTTCTTTAACATCATTAACTGCTTCCATGTAAAGATTAAAAAGCAACGGAGATAGGGAACATCCTTGTCGGACTCCCTTTCTTATTACGGCTTCTTTCTTATGTTCTTCAATTATTACTGTTGCTGTTTGGTTCCTGTACATGTTAGCAATTGTTCTTCTATATCTGTATTTGAACCCTAATTTTTTTTAAATGCTGAACATTTTTATTCCAGTCTACGTTATCGAATGCCTTTTCTAGATCTATAAATGCCATGTATGTTGGTTTGTTTTTCTTTAATCTTCCTAGAGTCCTAAAATTGCTTCCCTATTCCCTATGCTTTTCATAAAACCAAATTGGTCTTCTCTTAATACTTCTTCCACTCTCCTCTCAATTCTTCTGTATAGAATTCTAGTTAAGATTTTTGATGCATGACTCGTTATCGACTAACTAATTGTTCTATACTCTTCACATTTATCTGCCTCTGCTTTCTTTGGTATCATGTCTATAACACTTTTTCATGTCAGACGGAACTTCCCCTTTTTCATAAATATTATACACCAGTTTGTATAATCTATCAATCGCTTCCTCACCTGCATTGCGCAGTAATTCTTTAGGTATTCCGTCTATTCCAGGAGCCTTTCTGCCATTCAGATCTTTTAATGCCCTCTTAAATTCAGATCTCTGTGTTGTTTCTCCCCTTTCATCCTCTTCAACTTCCTCTTCTTCCTCTATACCTCCATTTTCTAATTCATTTGCTCCGTTTAACTCTTCAATATATTCCACCCACCTATCGTCTTCACCTTTCGTATTATAAATCGGTGTACCATCTTTGTTTAACACATTATTAGATTTTAATTTATATACCCCAAAATTTTCCTTAGAAATCGTATTTAGGAAAGTATGAGGACCATCCACGTTGTGTTGCACTTACAAGTTTTCATACCCGACGTCTGCTGAAGCATATAACTGTTGACACGCCGTCATTCTTTCCATCGTATCCATGCCCATATCGTCCGTGGGGAATAAACCTTATAAATTTTACTTTTGACCTTATGACATACAAAAAACAATCAACATTACCTACTGTCTTCCAGCAAATGTTTCAGTGTGATCTCTCCAAGATGTAACCAGACGCGGTGGTATACACTGATGGATCGAAACAAAACCATACCGTTGGTTGTGCGTTTGTTGTCAATGATAGAACTTATATTTTTGGTCTAGTCTGTATTACGAGTGTAATTTCCGGTGCACTATACGCTATAAATAAGGCTCTAAATATCTTTAACCGTAAATATAGAAACATTCTAATTTGCAGTGACTTGTTTAGTGCTCTCCAAGCCTTAAAAACTTTTATTCCAAACATCCAATCGTCATTGAAATTTACAACGCAATCGCTGAGTTGAATAATCGCAAAAGAGACGTAAGTTTTTGCTGGGTCCCAAGCCATGTAGGGATTTCAGGTAATGAACATGCAGATTCATCTGCCAAAGAAGGATGTAATCACCCTCCTTTCACCACCAGCGTTGCTATTTCTGATTTTAATGATTATGTAAAACAATCACTAAGAGCAAAGTGGCAAGGTGACTGGACGGCTACCGTTGATAATAAAATCCGGCAGATTAAAGATTCTGTGTTGCCATGGAACTCCTCACGCAGAAAAACTCGGAACCGCATCCCAAATGCCTCGGCCTCCCGACCTCTTCGCAACTTCCACATGACTGCCCGAATTTTCACCACTAAATCGATTGGGAGAGCCTTTCCCAATACAGAAGTAGCCTCGCAGGAGGTTGTTTTAAATACACCAGTGCATACTATCATGGCTCTGCGCTGGGCACTCCTTAAATTTTGAAGTAGTGCTCTATTCCTGTCCAACCTATGCGCCCAAACCGGCGCCGCGTATGCGATCATACTTTCGAAGACGCCTCGGTACACCAAGTACATTTGGCGGCCCGACAGCCCGTAGTCTTTTCGAGCAATCCTTCTAAGTTTGTGCATCACAGAGACAGCGTCCGCCGCAACTTGCTTAATATGGTTACTAAAAAGCAACTTATCATCAAACAAAACACCTAGGCACTTATGAACCCTTACTCGGCTGATTACACAGCCTTTATATTTAATGTGGGGGTTTCGACTGCATGATAATTTGTCTGCGCCCTTTAGAAGCATAAACTTCGTTTTGGGCAAAGAAATGTTTAAATTTTGCATGTCCATCCAGCCTTCGGCGGTTGACAAGGCCGCCTGCGCTCTGCTTTCCAGCTGTGTTCGTGAATCTCCACGAACTAAAAGGAGGCAGTCATCGGCGAAAGCCTCGCCGTGACTCCTTCTGGGAAAGTCAATCCCAGAAATCCGTCAAACACCAGGTTCTACAGCAGGGGCCGAGAACGGAACCCTGCGGGCTTCCCCTTGTGACGGACTTTTCCACAACTAGGTGCGCATCTTTAAACAGAGCCGTTCGGTTAGACAAATAGGCTCTTACCACGGCCTGTGTGGCTTCGGGAACATTGCGGCGTTCCAAAGCATAGAGGACAGAACTCCAACACAAGGAAGGAAATGCTGCCTCTATATCAATAAAAATAGCCAAAACATATTTGCAATCGGCGCTTTCCACCTCGGTAAGAGCATTTAAGATGCAATCCTCGGTGCCAACCCCTTTCATGAAGCCATACTGACCTCGCGGGTTGTATAAGTTCGGAGCTTTTAGATTTTGTTTTCTCGAATGGGTTGTGTGAGAACGGACGGCCTTGCTCGGGAAAGAGATTGTGAACGCTCAGCAGATCTTAAGATAAGTGATAGTTTCCTTCACGTTTCAGTCGGTGCTATTTCATTTAAAACTGATATGGAGCAATCCGGAAAAGGTTACTTGGACGACTTGGTCGATTTGGCGAAGGACCTGGTAGCTGGTCACCCTCTCTTGCCGAGAAGGTCAATCGGCAGGTCTCCTGCGAAACCCCTGTTCTTTGCAAAGGAGGTCTCGGAGGTCTCACAAGGTTAGTGGAGCGTACTTGTTTGCTGGCGGATTTCACTAAAAATTCTGCAGAAACCTTTGCGTCGAGCTGTGCGGGGAAAACAGTAAATGGAACCGTGCAGGGTGAGCGTGGCTATGGAGGTAGTGGTGGTGTAAGGAGTCAGGGGTTTTAATCCGGTGATAAGTGAAGCTCTTGGCGAACTTCACAAAAATATTAAACGGGTGAAGGAGAAGGTTAAGAAAACTATCTACTTTGCTGCGGTAACTGCCACCCCTGGGCCTAAGCGGTTTATTCCATCGCTGCCAGTCCAGGCTCTGGCTGCAAAAATTAAAAGGGCCACTGTCGAGTAGTCTCAATTACACCTGGTCCGGCGGCTTTGTCAGTCATGACTGAGCTAACCCTGAAAAAGGTCCTGGATCCGAGGAAAGAAACGTTACAATTTTCCCGGGTCAAGAAAACAAGGGACAATGGCGTCGTGTTGAAGGTGGTAAATGAGCAGCATGCAAAGCCGCTGCTCGAGGCCGACGTTCTGAAAAAGAACGGACTGAAGGCTCAGTTGCTGACCGAGCGGAGGCCACAAATAATGGTGTACGATTTGCCAAGGGCAACGAGAGCAGAGGAGCCCGAAATCCTCATGGCGTTACACAGCCAAAATCCGTCGTTGGATATGGCTGCCGAGGACTTCCTCAAGGAAACCAGAGTGGTCCGGCAGTTGGGGTGGAAAGAAGCCTCAATGGGCCACTGGGTGATTGAGACCTTGCTTAATATCTGGCAGGTCTTGGTAGCCGGTGGTCGACTATTCCTTGGGTGGACTTCATGCAGTGTCGTTGATCATACAGAAGTACCCTGGAGCTTCAAATGTGAAGGCTTTGGTCACCTCTCTCTCCGCGTAGAGCAGTTTCGCAGATATGTGGTGATTTTTTCTAATATCAGCCCCTACGTGATAGCTCGTGGCATCACCGGAGCTGCTGGAGGACCGATTAAAGATACAAAGAAGGCTGCGACGGGATTATTTGTTGAAACCGTTAACGACTTATAGTCGTCTCGATTATTAAAAGCAAAGAAGATTGGACTTATCGTCGTTGAAATTTTACCACACGGTCACGTTATTCTAAATACCTCTAAAGAAATAGTTGTGTGCAGAGATTTGCTTAATTAAGCCGAAGATGACATTTTTGATGAGCTTAACGCACAGGGAGTCATTGCATGTCGACGGTTAAGCACGCGACGAAACGGAGAAGTTTTATCCTCCGCGTTACACGTGTTAACAATAAGCAGACCTGAATGTTCGGAGAAAATAATGGTAGGTTTTCATAGGTTTGATGTGCGTCCGTTCATCCCAACACCATTGCGGGTAATTCCCCGGATAATTCCAACCCCACGTCCATGAATCAACATGTACGCACACGTCCATGGCAGGGAACGACATGGTACCGTCGTAGCTGCACTTTTTTCGGGCAACGGGGACATGGTCTTGCTCAGGATTTCTTTATGAAGTACGGGATTGGCGGTCCCGAGTTGTCCGAACTGGTTGCAATGGTGTTTCTCGGTTTTTCTGTTTGCAGTAGGAGTGGGAGGCATGACCGTGATCTGTTTGCCAACGCTTGGCGAGTTGCGGACGGAGAGTGCTCATCCCTCTTCTCGGTTGTGGAGTTGGGTTGAGGGTGGGCTGCTGTGAGCTTGCTCTGCAGAAGTCTTGCGCCGTCCAGCGTGATTCAGTAACTTTGATCCATGGCAGGGATTGTCCCATGAGTAAGGTTATTGGAGCTGCTACTGCTACGCACGAGCCCTGGGTTATCAGTATCGTGGGTCAGGCAGTACCTGGCTCCCCGGGTTCTGTTAAACCTGTGAGAGGCGGCTGACTGGGGAAACCCAGGCAGGATCAATGATTCGGGTACGCCCACTCGTCTCTCCGCTAGCACCTTATTACTTATTGACTGACGATATATATATATATATATATGTTTAAATAGATTTAGAAAAATTGAAAAAAATATATACAAAATTGTTACCCGCACGCTGTTCAATTATCGTATATTAAAGAGCAATATTTGTCAGCAATGTTTTTTATTCGGCAGACCTGTTTTTTAATTTTCAATATTTATCTCTTGTATTGTTTCTAAACGGGGAAAATTGCAAAAGTATCATGAAAAAACCAACATATTTGAACAATTAAAAAACAGTTCTGGTTTTATATGTAGTTGATTAATTCGATGGTAATCGATCCGAGATTAATTAGTTAAAATATTTTTACGCATATCTACTGTACTTTTTCAAAAGACCTAAGTCGTCAGCCCATTATTCCATATTTATTATTGTTTATAGCGGGAGAAATCATCCAGCGTGTGACGTTAACTTAACGGTCGCGTTGACACGAACATATTTATTAAGTCTTTTTATGACTTTTGTCAGTAAAATAAAAGAGGGAGCGGAGATGAGACACGAATTTATTTAATATAATAGGACTCTGGTTCTTAAAAGGAAATTATTAAAAGGTAAGAGGGGAACGATCGATGGTTCTATACACGGGTGGTGAGAAAAGTCAGGTGGGATAAGACGAACGGGAGTCGTTAGTCTCGGTTAATGCGAAACAGACGCCACCGCTGCCGGATTTAGTCGCGCTTAGTCTTACCCGCGCGTGATTGCTGGCGTGTTTAAAGGCGATTCTCACCGTACGACATCCCCAGTCTTGAGTTTAATAAGCAGTGGATGGACTGACGGATGACGTAATTTCACGTCTAATAACTCTCGGCTCATTTTATTTGTTATTTCTGTATCATCACGGCAGTTCCAAACGGTATACTCTATTCATGTTCTTAACGTCTGCGTCTGCTTCCTCAATATTATCCTTGAAGCACCGTGTTCGATTCAGTACACTACAACATACTCAGAAACACGCATAAACGCAGCGTTCTTACTTTCTGTAGTCGTTTATAAATCTTAACAAATTAACAGATCGATATCTTCTTGTACCGTGTTGTAACGTCTTAAGGCTTGGGTGAAACAGTGTTTTGGGTTAACGACAGATTTTTTTTGTATAAAAACACGTTTATTTCTAGAGTTTTACCTTACCGATTTTAAAGAATTTTGAGTGAAAAGCTATCAAATCTTTCAAGATATGAAATCGGTACCTTTTTTATCGATTCCTTGACCCAGAAAACTTTAAACGGTTTTAACAACGCATGAAGTCCTTTCAGTTGGCCGCAGATTTTTTTAAAAAGTATTTTCAGTTGTTAACGGTCGACGCATTCGTGTTCCGCTTTGAAAAATAAATGTCCTTAGTGAAAATGTACGCATCTACTCTTCCCGCATCGATCGATTTTCCACAATTTCAATTGAAAATTCGTTTTTCGTCAAGGCAGTGTTAGCTCAGAAGTCGAGTAACCATCATTCCTTCCGCTCATTCCGCGTCATTTCCTTTCACTATAGAAGTTAACGAACTAGTCGTCGGTTTATTTCTGCTACATAATCTTTAAAAAACGCTGTATATTAAGAAATCTTTCACAGTTTTTGAGCGATTTGTAAACAAATGTATAATATAAATTTTACGCACGGTAAGAAACAACAGTAAAAAAAAACCTTAAACCTCGTACAAAAAAAAAATAATAAAAAAATTTCGAAACACAAAAACGAAAGGAATTTTTTCTTAGAAGAATTATTATGCTGCAAATGCTTCCGCGTTTTGTATTTTAATGAAACAGACTGCCGACAACAATATTATAAACCCCGAGGTCAACGGGCTTTCTCACTCATAATTATATAATTAGCCGATAATTACTTCTCTATAAAAATTTCATTTACACAATTTAAAAATTAATTAACAATAAGAATCAGGTTGTAATTTTTTACACGACCACGCAAACAATTATTTATAATCTTTTATCACCAAAAACGAATCGATGGTAATTAATTTTAAATAATCTTCCCGCACTACTAGAAACTAATTTATGTTTTAACCGATCCGATATTTTGTTTTAATTAAAAACGCTTCGTGTAAGCTATAATATAACTACTGTTATTGTAAACGATAATTTTAAAGTCACAACCTACAGAATGCAATTATAATTTGAGTCACTGGAATCAAAAATTGTAATCCGTTCAGATAAATTATCGAACCATTATGAAAACGCTGTGTACAAAGAAATTTTTCAGTGTATTGACTGATTTGTAAACAAGATAAGAAACCGTTCAGAACGTAATTTTAATTTAAACAGTGACAAGTCAAGTCTGCAGTACAGGATCATCAGATTTTTAGTTCTTCGAAATAGTCAGGAAGGTCCTAATAAACAAAGTTGTAACAGGTTCAAGTGGATTCCCGAAGAACATTAATAAGTTACGTGACAACATTTAATGACCGTTTATTATTTTATTTTTATTATAAACTTACTTTGTTTTCCGTGAAGGGGACCCTTTTCACCCCTTACGCATTTTGTTAAAATTTTTTTTCAATTTTGTTCTTATTTTTAAATAAATTTATTTTACTGTTTAGATTCTGACTGTGATATTAGTTGTAAGAATCTTTTTGTGTTTTTAGTTTTAAGTTTTTAGTGATACGTGTGATATTAGCTTTAAGTTTTAATTGTTTTTCCTCTCTTTTAATATTCTAATTTTAATCTTCTTTTAGTTTTTATTTTATTTTTTTTCTGTTGTGTGTGATATTTAATAAGTTGTTAATGATGTTAATTTTTAAGTTGTTTAGTCATATTTTACGTAATTTACATTCACTGTAGTTGTTTTTCTTTTACAGATTAATTTTAATCTAGTTTTCTTTTGATCCGGGCGATGATTTTCAGATATCTTTAAATCGAATCCACTGCTGTAGAGGTCAATAGCGATTTCTTCAAGCTATTCTATAAAATTATATCCCTACAGATATATATTTGTTATAAACATGTAATTATTGCAGATAAATAAAATAAATAAAAAACACAAAATAATGTTTTTCTTTTTTATAATTTTAAATATGCTTTCTCAATTTTTATTTGAATTTCAGATTTTTGATGCCCGCTTCAAATTAAAAACAGTTACGAATAAATTATACGCCGCTAATTACAGTATAAAATATACTTTAAGGAGTTATAATGTATTTTTGCGTGTTCGAATGTAATATTTTATTCATTAGGATATTTTATATTTTAAGTAATATTTCTACTTTAATAATAAGATAATATTATCTTATTTTGCAGAAAATAAGATGATCGAGACTTTTAAAGTTTTGAATTATAAACGACTAGTATACGCCGTTGCGGCTTCGCCCGCGCTATATTCGTATAGAACTTCAAAAACTGGAAATAATCTTTTTTAATAATTGAGTGTGGGCTACCGCTTTCAGAGTTATCGTTATTCACGACTTACCTGATAAAATGTAGTCTTTAGATAATAGATCTGTCCCAAAATCAAATTTTTAATGAAATCAGAATACTGAAGTCGTTCAAAACTTTGTCCTCGGCACAACAAAGTATAGAAATTTTTATCGTACCTTTTTTTGGGATCGCACACTTTACGTACTTTAATGATGTTACTTATTTCAATTTTTAAATTTTGAAAGTCAATTTCAGGGTGATAATCAAAAACCAATTTGAGAGCTAACTTATTTCTGCAAGATCGAACTTAATTTATAGCTCGTAACTCTTTGAGAACGTTCTGTCGTAGATTCACGTCGTATACGATCTTAAATTCTAGCATTCCTAGACATTCTTCCTATCGTCTGTGACCTCGCAAACTTGGGCGTTGTAGAAATATTAATACCGAATGAAAGTCGAATCTATCCGATGGTGTGTACGACTCGCACCGATGGAACTTCTTAGTTCAAGATATAAAATTCTACATAATGCTAGTTTATTTTCGTGAGGATGAGCTCATGCGGATTGCCGTCAGATTAGGCGATGACATTAAATTTAGTAAAACTTCCTGAAGAAGTCGATATCGAAATTCAATGTTCCTGAAACCATCAGAACTTAATTAAACGTGTAAATATTCGTTGTTCCCTTTAAATTTATTATCAAGCTGATTTGTTTTTACGTATATTACGATTCTAATAGAAATTGACCTTTTATAGACGATGACATTAAATTTACCAAATCACGTAACAACTGTCTGAAGAAGTCTGTATTGACGTAAACAGTGATAGCTATATACGTTGTCAATCTGTATAGACAGCGACATTAAATTTAATAAAAGAGATTCTACGTTATTTATTTATTTATGCTAGGTTATTGAATTTGTGATTTTTTTAGTAGTGAGATCGGTGAAATTTGAACAGCGGTAAACATTCCGGAGGCCATAAGAAAGCTACATTTAAAATTTCGTAACATTCAATTCAGTAGTTTTCGCCGTTATCGGAAGCAGACGTAAAAGAGGTCGTCTCTTTATACAGAAGTAAGATAATCTCTGATAAAATTTGCTATGACTAGTAGAATAGGTTGTAATTATATTAACTGTAGGGAGAGAAACGGTAAGAGAAACAGTACAATTTTTCAATTAAAATATTTACTCAAAATAGAAAGAATCGAAGTACACATTATAAATTAATTAGTCGAACGATGAAAATATTAAGATTTAAAAAACCTTAACTGTAATACCTGACCGACTTATTTACGAATACTCGTATCTCCTTCAAAAATATAAATTTTTACAGTTTAAATGGTGCATTATATTTAATTCCTTTTTTAAATACTTTAATTTTCAAAGAATGGTTTTCGTAAAGAAAATTTCTTTTAGCATTTGTTTTTTGTTGATATAATATCAGTAATGCTTCTTTTGAAGATCTTAGCTTGGAATAACGAGTTCTTATAAAGTGCGTAGTCTCTTTTCCAGTTTCATTCTATTCATTCACTTGCTCTCTTTTTTCTCTCTCTCTTTCTTTAATAATATTTGAAAATGTTGTATACTGTATCATATCCCTGACACGACATTAATGAAATGTACACCGTTCGCTTCTATTTCATTCATATTCTCAACTCCTATTCCTAGACAGCTTCGGTTTAAACGGTGAGTCCTATCTCATAATTGAAATCTGCAACTTGTACGTCTTGTAAACGCCTTATAAAGCAATGAAAGAGGACGTACTAAGACGCATTATTTAGACGACGCTATAACCCTCTACTTCTAACCCATCTATTTTGCTTTACAATATTTCAAGGAGATCTTGGCATAAGGACGGTTGGCTTATTGTGATCCACTCTGAAGCAAATATAAAGACAACATTAATTACGCTTTTATTTCATCTGATAATTTCTATTTAAATATATTTTAATTATTAAAAAAATGTTTATTTATTTTTTATTTATTATTCTTTAATATAGCGTTAAAGATATTTTTAATTTTAATAATATAAAATTTTGTTCATCAGTCTTTTGTATGTTTGATGTTATTTCCTAATATTCCCTGAAAAGTTATAATAGTTTTATTTACTACAGCATGGAGCGTCAGATTATTTTTTTTAAGGGGTGTAAAAAGTAAAGAACATTTTACTAGCGTGTTTTTTCCACTAATATAAATAATAGAATTTATATTGTTAAGCGTCTGGAAACGCTTAATTTTCTTTGTCTACTTATGTAAGTTTAAATACATATATTAGGAAATATTTTAATAAAATTTTATATATATATACGTGTATTAAAAAAACCCAAAAAACTAGGTGACAGTGTTTTAATGCTCGCTGGACTCAACGATCACCTCTCAGAATTAAAATAATTTGTTCTTTAGTAATTTTTTTTATTCGTGAATACAAATTCGATCCTTTTTTCAGTTTTTTTGCTAAAGTTTTTACTTTCCGGACAAATATAACTAGAAGAGCTATATTAAAGGTGGAACTATGGTGATCGTGTCAATAATCGATTACCGGTTATTTTTGCAAATTTGTATTGTTTTAAGGTCGGAGTAGTTCAACTAGACAAAAAAAATAACAGATATATGTACGGAAGTGCGTACTGTATGTGTGTCGCACTGGTTTTGGCCTTATTTCTCAGATTGACTGAACCGATTTTCTTCAAATTTGACTCAAATGTTTCTATAATTACGAGGAAAGCCGAGCTCCAACAACTGGAGCTCGGTTTATTACCCATGGAGCATTGATCGTATTAACGTTTTTCAAAATTCGTTATTGCAGTTTTGTAGGGGAGGGGGGAGATGCGAGAAAAACAATCTTGATTTTCTATGCGGCATTTTAAAGAAAACTTTATCAAAACAAATTTGTTTCCTGCAACGCATATATAAATAATCCAAAATCTTTTTCAAAATAAATCACCTCCTCTACCTCTTAAAATTGAAACATATGTTTTTTGTTCTTTTGCTCTATCTCCCTTTAGTTTTGAAAATTTCAAAGACGTTTTAAAAGTTTATACTTCATATATAAAGATCCAAAAAGTTTAATTTTTTTTTTAAATTATAGGCTCTGGACCGAAAATATTGAAAAGTTTTTTAGAAAATTTCCTCTCTTATTTTAACTTTCATTAAAGGCGCGTTAGATTTAAAGACTTTACCTAAGCAAATTAAGTTTAACCTATATATGACTATATTTAGAAAAGTTTTCTTAAAATTTACTCCCCACCTCTAAAATATTAATTCTATTTTTTTTTTTTTTGACTCTAACCTTTTTAATTTTTATTATTAATAGCCGGGAAAGTTATTCAGTATTTTACGAGCTTTTTTATTTTTTATATTTATTAAATCCTTTTTTCTCTTTACAACAATTTTTGAACAAATTTTTTTACTTGATCTTTCAGCTTCTTTTAGTTAAAAAAAATTTAAAAACCGTTCTTCATTAAAATTATCTGCTCTTTCATTTACTATTTTCTTTAACAGGTGTTAGTCACTGAAATTTTCTACCGAGTAGAAAATATAAATGCGTTATTTCATTAATTCAAAAACTATTCTCGACTAAAATTTTTCAAATGATCTTTTTATAGTTTTACATACTCAGAATGAAAGCGGCGAAAACGTTTCTGGGAACCGGAGTAAAAGCTAATCACGGTCTTAAAAACGGCCACGGCGGCAAATAACTTTAATAAAAGATATAAACAAGATGTAGATCTTGAATAAGGCGACAGTGATTGCAACAATGAATAATGTATAGATGAGAAAAATATATTCTTCAAAGTAAATATATATGAATATTTAAGATAGTTAATTTTTTAAATGGAGGGGATGATAATCCTTGAACAATTAACTTGTAAGTTTTTTCTATATATGTATGTGCATATGTGTGTGTGTGTGTGTGTGTGTGTGTGTGTGTATACATGTTTCTTAAATTAAGTATTTTAAAATTTAGGTGGGGATTAAGGGTCGTAATTTTAACCAATACGGAATTTAACTACCAGGTGATTCCAAAAGGACTTCACAAAGTTAAAGGCATTTAAAATTTTATTAAGATACCTTACAATTCGGTTGAGACTGTTAATACTATACTGCTATTATTCTACTGATATTATTACTGATGGTATTAGTTATTAATCGTCTGGTATTGTTATTCGAATATCAACTTCAATTAATCGAAATTATGATTTTGTTTTCTGGATTAATTATATATGATTCAAACTCTACTTTTTTAGAGTCTGAGTATTCATAAGATCAATATATCTCATTTCATAGTAAACCATGTAAAGTTTGTCACCCAACGTTCTCTTTGGTTCGATATGGGTCCCATTTGTAATGTGACATACAACATGCCTGAAGGCGCATTCAAACCAGACTGTAGCCAGCAAGTCGGGCGTTAATTTGAAGTCTTAACTGAACAAGATCAGCAGGCAAAGGAGGTCCCCGACGGGGGTTCATATTCTTTAACACTTTGGGGGTTGAGCCTAGCCTCTGCAACCTTTCTTCTCACTACACACTGAGCTGCAGAATATTTTACACTATACACATATAGTACACCAAAAAAACTACACAAATTACAACATAAACACTTACACAACTACACAAAAACATCCAACAGAATTTTTTCTTACATTTACACTCAGTGGTGTTGCGACATCTTACGAAACGCAACTGTAACCCAAGGTGGGAACTACCGTGCCGATGGGTGAATGGCTCTACGTAGTGAGTCTCGAAAGATGACCTCTGGGCACCAGGGAAAACCCAGTTGTATTTAGCTCTAGATCCAGTACGCGTGCGCTCTGCTGGAGTGGTCCATTATATCGCCGGTACTCGTGGGACCAAAATTTCAGTTCCAACAATAAATTCTATGATGGTTGGTGGTCCATCTGAAAAAAATCAACAATTTTAGTCTACTGAAAAGGCCTCGGTTAGCTTTCTCTGACGAGGATAATGTTACTGCAAAAAACAATTGTAATATCAAATATAAGAGTGTTTGTTTTGTTGTTCTTCAGAATAATCAGGAGGGTGGATCTCTTCAAAAGGTCTCACCTTTCCTGATTAACAAATGTGTCACAGATTCTATTGGTTCTCCGAAGAACACCAGAGTAATACGGAAATGGGGATACGGCGTCAAACTCCAATATGGCGGACAGTCTGCCATCTTGGAATTTCTATTTTTCACTGAGGGAATTTCCCTATTCACTTTTTCCCTGACAAGATGGAGGCGTCAGCCATATTGGAATTTCCCTTTTCCTCCGTTGGAATTTACCCTTTCCCGTTTTTTCTGTATTCGGTGAAAAGTGTTGAATTTAAGTTGTGAAAAATGAAATATATTATCTGTGTGCGTGTGTGTGGGTATATGTGAATAAAAATTTAGGCGTACCTTGATGATCCTGGTTGTCGTGGCCGTTACACCGGGTGGCGTCACCAGGTACTCCAGCATCCGAACGTGGCTCGTGCACCAGGAGGCGGCGGCTGCGTGTGTTCACGTGTGTGCGTTGACGTAGCGGCACGTAGTTGTTGACAGTGCGAGGTGTGGCGCGCGACTGAAGAACATCTGACGAACATGGCCTAAGGTTGAGCGTTTTATTTTGAACGTCTGTTACAGTGGTAGGCGCGAAAGCGCGACAGCCTACCGACCAATCACAGCGCCAATTCAAAGCGGCCGCGCATGCGCAACACGTAGATCATTACTGCAACTACCACCACCGATGCAGACACGAGCCTACATGTAAAATAAAACAACACTAATCACAAACATAGGAATATGCTAAATTATCGTAACGCAAAACTCTCTCTCCCTCCCTCTCTCTCTCACTCTGTGTGTATGTGTGTGTGTGAGATCGTAAACTTTCACTAATATATTGCGTAACCATTCATTAAGCATTAAGACATTGTTTATATGATGCCTGTATATAAAAAAAATAAAAAATAAAATATCTAGGAAGTGTGTGTGTTATGAGATTCCAAATATCGACAGTAGCGTCATGCGACACACAAACACTATACTGTTTATTTCTATTATTACAAATAAAGCAGTAAATTTACATACAGGAATTAAATATAATTGATGAACACAGAGTTTGCAACAATTAATTGATACCTGTTAAGAAAAAAAAGTCTCTTTTAACGCCCCCACATCTAATATAAAGGTGACATATATAACATGTATTATTGTAACAGAAGAAAATTTAAAGTATATACTCTTTTTTTTTAGTTTTATTTAATGGAATAAAAAAAACCTTGAATTCATTTAAATGATTGTATGAAAAGCCCATTTATATATAATAGAATTATCTTACAAAATTTATTTGCAATAAATAAATGGTGGCACTAATATTATTATTTCTTAAAATTTTATCGATCGGAAAAATAAATAGAGGTATAAATACATACCAGGCTGGATTCAAAGCGGCCACGCATGCGAAACACGTAGATAGTTACTACTGCCACCACCATTAAGTAAGTATTAACGTACCTAGAGGATAATCCTGATCGTCGTGACCGTTTCACCGGGAGGCGTCACCCGCTATTCCAGCAAACTGACGTGGTTCGTGCACCAGGAGGCAACGGCGGCGGCCGAGAATGCGTGTGTGTTTGCATGTATGCGTTGACGTAGCGGCGCGTAGTTGTTGACAGTGCGAGGTGTGGCGCGCGACTGAAGAACAGTTGACGAACATGGCACTAGTGAAGCAGTACCAGCTGTGTGCATGTGTGTGTTAAGACTGACACCCTACGGACCAATCGCAGCGCCGGATTCAAAGCGGAACACAGATAGCGCAACACAGATACAAGGCCATCGTATCCCCTTCTACAATGGCTACGCTTCCGGTCGACCTCCAACATGATTGAACAGGAAAATTACCATACACAAATAACGACTATCTATAGTTTGATCTTGATGTCACACACACACGTCACAACCAATAGGAATACAACCGTCTAAGCCTGGTGTCAGTTAGTAGTAACCTTGAACATTTCTGAACAGTGTTTATCGTGTAATTCTAAGAAACGACCACGCATTCTTTCAGCAGGTGGTATATGTAAGCGAAAAACCTCGCGCGATTTCATCGTTCGCAATTTTTCATTTAATGCGATCACATCGTCTGCTGCAAAATCATTATCTCTTATATCTGTTCACAAATTACCACGTGTGATTTCATCTTAATTAACAAGGTAAGTTTAAATAACTTTCAAAAAAATAAAATTAAAAAAATATATGTATATTATTGTATAAAATAATAATTATTAAAACTTTATTACATAACTAAAAAATTGTTAAAAAAAGTATTAAACAATCAAAAAATTGGTAAAACATTTATTACATAAAATAAAAAAATTATTTACATTTATTCACCAACTGAAACTCACAAAAACACAGAATAAATAACATCTTTCTGTGTTAAAAAAGAACTATCTAACAATCTATTTTAATTTGTTCAGATATAACCAGAAATGGCATTACTAGCGGTTATCCATGCAATACACAAAAATGTGATCCGTCTTCGATGGAACCTGTCCCACACACACAAACACACACACACACACCCACAAAGTCAGTACAAAAATGAAAGTGAAGGCGTCAACAGTTAAAGAGCTCCATCGTCAGGCGCGTCGAATTTACCCCACAAGATGCGTTGAATTGAAAGGAATTTCAGACCTGTATCAAGATGACCTTGTTACCGTATGCTAAATCCAACAAAAGTTATCATTACATATTGACGATGATAAATGGTTTTTCTAAATTGGCGATCGGGGTGGCGGTGAAAAACAAAACCGGTGCGGAAATCGCCAAGGTCCTTAAACCTATATTGGATAAACATCTGATGCGACATTTTCAAACCCATTCGGGCAAGGAGTTTTACAATCCGCTGCTGAAAAAGTTATTGGCTTCGTACAATATAAATCATTATTCTACACATTCGGATAAAAAAGCTTCTATCGTCGGACGATTTAACCGAACTCTGAAAACAATGATGTGGAGAAAGTTTACGGAACAGGATACGTAAAAGTGGTTGGATTTACTTCCGAAATTGATCGTTAAATATAACGTTACTCGCCATCGGTCTATCGGAATGAAACCTAAAGATGTAAATAAGAGAAACGAATCCGTCGTTTTAAGACGACTCAACACGGTACTGTATCAAAAGCCTACATTACCGAAATTTAAAGTCGGCGATCGAGTACGAATAAGCAAATTTATACAGCTGGTTGCATTTGATTGAATCAATTAAAATAAATCGCTTCATCAAACCTAACATTGATAGTAAAATGAATTCCATTCAAATAGATGGATTTTCCATTGCCTCTATAAAGGGCTAATAGCTAAATAAACGGTGAAAAGCTCACTCAAACTAACGTTAAAAATAACTTGTATTTACTTGAGAAAGTCTTACGAAGAAAATGTGATAAATTATTTGTAAAGTGGCAAGGGTTCGACGGAAAACACAATAGTTGGATAAATAAGGCCGATTTGATACGGTGAACTGGTCAGTCCCAAACATGAGGTTGCAACGTCAACAGGTCGGTAATATTACGCTGCAAAATTTGACGAATATACAGAAGCCGGGTGTGGTGAGGGAAAAGACCGACGTCATGGTCCTCTTCTACCGAAAATAAGATATAATATCTGTGGACCGTCCAATTTCGGAAAAACAAATCTTCTTTTCAACTTGTTGTTTTCACCCGACGGCTCTAGGTTAAGAAATATATACTTGTTTTCTAAATCGCTGTCCGAACCGAAATATAAATTTCTAGAACAAGTGATGACTGGAATACAGAAGATCGGTTATTTTGCCTATTCTGAAAACGATCATGTTATGGCGCCCGACGATGCGGAAACGAATTCGATAATGATTTTCGACGATGTAGCCTGCGAAAAGCAAAAGAATATTCGGCAGTACTTTGCGATGGGACGTCACAACATCGATAGCTTTTATCTCACACAGACATATTCCAAGGCTGGCAAGCACCTTGTACAGGACAACACCAACCTTCTTCTCGTATTCAAACATCTCGATTCCCCCCTCCGCTAAGAGAAGATCCCGCCTCGTAGCGTGTCCGGTCGCTACACCATCCCCTCTGTTCCTAGCCAGTAGTGGCTTTTGACGTAGGACATCTTCTCGCCCTCAAACTGATCACATACCACAGCGTTCGTTTCAGGCCCCGCTGAGATGCCAGTGATGCAGATGCTCTGAGGGACATCTGCATCACTAAATTCACCCCGAGATAGTTTTAGGTATATGCCTTCAGAAGAAGACAACGGACACCTCCAGCTACCACGTCGCCCCCAGAAACTAAGGTAGAAACCTAACTGCGGACCGAAAACCCCGCGCCTAGTTCTAATCATTTAATGAGCCAATTTCATTGAACGTCTCGGATCCGAGGCAATAACTAACCACAACAACAACTTTCCCACTAAAAGTGTTAATCGCAACGAAATTTAGACCTAGTTTCCTTAAAGAACCCCGCTAATATTAACCTCATCATGAATGCAAAGTTTAACGGACTCTGGTCCGGTCTACCGGGGAGAGAAGAATAAACGCCTACTTCCACTCAGCTCCATCGCGGAGTCCTGCGTGACACTCACCTTCCTCCATCAACCGCCGTCGAAACGCCGCTGCATGCCACCTAAGCGGCACGCAGCCACGTCCCGCTGACAGTGTCGTATGCTCAGAAAATGCCTCCGTCGAAGCGTGACCGCACCCACCTGGACAAGGAATTTCATGCCCGTTGGCAGCAGCCGCAACTCCGCCGACGGCTTATCAAATCAAATTGACACCTCTTAAACTAATCGTGACTCGTTGCCGAAGCGCTTATCTTCGGTCAATCAACTGCCCAGGCGGAACCTAGCCACCCGGGTTCCTAATTACTAAATTCCGTCAGCCGCTCTGCACTGGGCTCTCGTATTCAAACGGGACGATCTCAATTTACGTCACATCCATCAAGATCACGTAAATACCGATATGAAATTCGATCGATTTAAAAGTCTGTGCGGTATAGCCTGGAAGAAACGACACGGATTTTTTCAAACTAAGTTGGTGATGTGATCGATCGTTTTCCGATCATTGGTAACCATGATGTCGAAGAAGAATGAAGTCGATTCGTCGTCGTCGTCTGCGAAGTTGGTAATAGAAATCGATAGAATACGAGATTCGATTAAAAGAAAACATCGCGCTGTTACGCAAGGAATAACGGAATCGGAGCAAGTTATGGAAAAGCGTTTTAAGCCTATTGTCGATCCGCTTTGCGATCTTAATAAGATGTTTAAACAAAACTACGATAATATTGAAAATGAAACAAATGAAGAGGAGGATAAGAAGGAGGAGGAGGTGATGAATATAAAGGATGAGGGTAGCGTATCTTCACCAACGGCTTTGAGAAGACTGTTTAGTTCTCCAAAAATAAGAGATTGTCAAAACTGTAGACACGCGGTTATCGAAATCACCGGGTTTTTATGCAAATAATTACTTGAATCTAGCCGTAACCGATAAAAATAAGAGAACCAACAACGTGTGCGGAGTGAAAAACAGTAACGATCGGTGCATGATTGGAAAAAAGGAGGTTGTGTTCAAAGGAAATACAGTTGTTATGGATAAAAAAAGTTATATTGGAACCGTTGACTTGTATCAGTTGATATTTTTTATTTACCCCCACAATTACACGAAAAATATTTACACAACTATAAGAAAATCTTGGAATATACAAAAGCGCATAAGAATCATAGTACCGGTCGTATAATCTCCAGTAAATATAACAAATACAATACCATTATTAAAGAACTGTTTCCTTGGAAGCGATACGCGAGTCAAAACGATAACGAAAGTCCAATAACAGGAACAGGTCTGCTTATGAAGGCGAAGAAAACGGTTAGACCAGATTACGTGTACTGGGACGATCCGAAAGAACTTTGCGATAGACTGCGTCTATTGGTGGCTTCAAAGCGTGCTGGTCATACTGGTCATAATAACGAAATAGTTTCGATCATAGAAGAACTGCAAGAAGGTGGATACATAAAGGAGTGGGGTGGTAGAGAAAACGTTTTATTTTAAAGAGTCGGAAGGTGAGTATCGACAAGTTCGGACGTTCTCGCGTTGAAGGTGCACGCGCCATCACCCAACTACCAACTCAAATTGTTTCGACAAAACAGCCGACTGGAATTTCGATATCGAAAAACGACGTTTGTGCAATGTTGGAACGCCTTTTGATGATGACGATAGTAGAAAATTGGTTACGTAGAAAATTTGGTAAACCAAATCGATTAGAATAATAAATACTTACTGTCAGTTTCACCGATGGATAACAACGCACTCTTCTTTTCAAAGAAGCGATTATGCGATATCAGTTAACCAATTGAAAAAACAGACGTCGTTACTGTCAACTATTTACAGACAAACCTTTCCGATGAAAAGAAGACAATTAAAGCGAGAAGTTATCAATAACGCTGGTATACCTAAGAATAGCTCCGATCTCGCTACAAAGTCCTACGTAGACGATATGGAATTGCATCTACGAAAATTAATGAGTAGTATTATGAACACCACGACACCTATAAAATCTACCGATCTCGCTACTAAGGGATATGTCGATAAGCATCTATTAAATTTTACAGATTTCTTATAATCGTTGACGTCAAAACTAATAAACACTTTGATTAAAAAGTGCTAATGGAATTATTAAACAATGACAGAATTACTAAGAAGAAGAAGGAGGAGGAGGAGGAAAACATGTTACGACCACTGATCACGGATCCAATGTAAGTGGGTGAAAGATTGTAAATATGTTCATTGTCTGTCCAACATGGCAAGAGTGAGGAGGTCAAAACGTTCTCCTGTTCGAAAGGATTAGGTGAGAAGATCTAAACGAATAGCCAGTCTTAAACGAGGCGGTCGACTGTTAACTATAACAGTAGGAGCTGCAGGGGTGTTAGGATTTTATATTGGTGATAAAGCATTAAAAGGTGTCAAAAAGGTGGTGGGTAAAATTGTAAACAAAGGAATCAATTTATTGCCGGTATCATCATTTTTTATATCGAAGATGATAGCGACGAGGTGCTGGCGATTTAGGAAAGCGTTTTGTATGGCTGTTTCTAGTGACACTAAATGGTCAGTAGAAGATCGTCCTTGTCGAAAACCACATTGTTCTGGAGATAGAAAGCCATGTTTCTCCAGGTACCATGTAAGTCTGTGGTTTACCATTCTCTCCATTATTTTACACAAAACGCTTGTTAATGAAATAGGGCGGTAGCTTGAGGGGTTGGTTTGGTCGTTACAAGGTTTTAGTACTGGTATAATAAATGCTTCTGACCAGCCGGGTGGGAAGACTTGTTCGGAGAATAAACCGTTGAAAATAATCAAAAGTTGTTGTAGTGCCGTATTAGGAACGTGGGAAAGCATGGAATGTCGAATGTTGTTCGGTCCAGGGGAAGTGTCCCGTGAGTTTTTAAGTGCATGTAACAATTCTTTAAATACTAATGGAG